>NW_028291516.1:0-103920 GCF_059453375.1 Lepisosteus platostomus | reverse complement strand
GTAACAGCAAGGCTCAGAAGAGCCCACACACTCAGATCTTAACCCCAGTGTGCAGAAAGTGTCAGAACGTGTTTTTCAGCAGAAATAAACATGTTTCTGCAAGTTTGGTCAACCCCATGTAAGTTATGGGGCAGTAAATGCACACTTTTCAAAACGTGTTTTTCAGCCCGAAATAAACGCGTTTTTTCAGACAACTGAATCCCCATGTAACATCAAGGCTCAGAAGAGCCCACACACTCAGCTCTTAACCCCAGTGTGCAGAAAGTGTCAAAACGTGTTTTTCAGCAGAAATAAACATGTTTCTGCAAGTTTGGTCAACCCCATGTAAGTTATGGGTCAGTAAATGCACACTTTTCAAAACGTGTTTTTCAGCCCGAAATAAACGCGTTTTTTCAGACAACTGAATCCCCATGTAACAGCAAGGCTCAGAAGAGCCCACACACTCAGATCTTAACCCCAGTGTGCAGAAAGTGTCAGAACGTGTTTTTCAGCAGAAATAAACATGTTTCTGCAAGTTTGGTCAACCCCATGTAAGTTATGGGGCAGTAAATGCATACTTTTCAAAACGTGTTTTTCAGCCCGAAATAAACGCGTTTTTTCAGACAACTGAATCCCCATGTAACATCAAGGCTCAGAAGAGCCCACACACTCAGCTCTTAACCCCAGTGTGCAGAAAGTGTCAGAACGTGTTTTTCTGCAGAAATAAACATGTTTCTGCAAGTTTGGTCAACCCCATGTAAGTTATGGGGCAGTAAATGCACACTTTTCAAAACGTGTTTTTCAGCCCGAAATAAACGCGTTTTTTCAGACAACTGAATCCCCATGTAACATCAAGGCTCAGAAGAGCCCACACACTCAGCTCTTAACCCCAGTGTGCAGAAAGTGTCAAAACGTGTTTTTCAGCAGAAATAAACATGTTTCTGCAAGTTTGGTCAACCCCATGTAAGTTATGGGGCAGTAAATGCACACTTTTCAAAACGTGTTTTTCAGCCCGAAATAAACGCGTTTTTTCAGACAACTGAATTCCCATGTAACATCAAGGCTCAGAAGAGCCCACACACTCAGATCTTAACCCCAGTGTGCAGAAAGTGTCAAAACGTGTTTTTCAGCAGAAATAAACATGTTTCTGCAAGTTTGGTCAACCCCATGTAAGTTATGGGGCAGTAAATGCACACTTTTCAAAACGTGTTTTTCAGCCCGAAATAAACGCGTTTTTTCAGACAACTGAATCCCCATGTAACATCAAGGCTCAGAAGAGCCCACACACTCAGCTCTTAACCCCAGTGTGCAGAAAGTGTAAAATGTGTTTTTCAGCAGAAATAAACATGTTTCTGCAAGTTTGGTCAACCCCATGTAAGTTATGGGGCAGTAAATGCACACTTTTCAAAACGTGTTTTTCAGCCCGAAATAAACGCGTTTTTTCAGACAACTGAATCCCCATGTAACATCAAGGCTCAGAAGAGCCCACACACTCAGCTCTTAACCCCAGTGTGCAGAAAGTGTCAAAATGTGTTTTTCAGCAGAAATAAACATGTTTCTGCAAGTTTGGTCAACCCCATGTAAGTTATGGGGCAGTAAATGCACACTTTTCAAAACGTGTTTTTCAGCCCGAAATAAACGCGTTTTTTCAGACAACTGAATCTCCATGTAACAGCAAGGCTCAGAAGAGCCCACACACTCAGCTCTTAACCCCAGTGTGCAGACAGTGTCAAAACGTGTTTTTCAGCAGAAATAAACATGTTTCTGCAAGTTTGGTCAACCCCATGTAAGTTATGGGGCAGTAAATGCACACTTTTCAAAACGTGTTTTTCAGCCCGAAATAAACGCGTTTTTTCAGACAACTGAATCCCCATGTAACAGCAAAGCTCAGAAGAGCCCACACACTCAGCTCTTAACCCCAGTGTGCAGAAAGTGTCAAAACGTGTTTTTCAGCAGAAATAAACATGTTTCTGCAAGTTTGGTCAACCCCATGTAAGTTATGGGGCAGTAAATGCACACTTTTCAAAACGTGTTTTTCAGCCCGAAATAAACGCGTTTTTTCAGACAACTGAATCCCCATGTAACATCAAGGCTCAGAAGAGCCCACACACTCAGCTCTTAACCCCAGTGTGCAGAAAGTGTCAAAATGTGTTTTTCAGCAGAAATAAACATGTTTCTGCAAGTTTGGTCAACCCCATGTAAGTTATGGGGCAGTAAATGCACACTTTTCAAAACGTGTTTTTCAGCCCGAAATAAACGCGTTTTTTCAGACAACTGAATCCCCATGTAACATCAAGGCTCAGAAGAGCCCACACACTCAGCTCTTAACCCCAGTGTGCAGAAAGTGTAAAATGTGTTTTTCAGCAGAAATAAACATGTTTCTGCAAGTTTGGTCAACCCCATGTAAGTTATGGGGCAGTAAATGCACACTTTTCAAAACGTGTTTTTCAGCCCGAAATAAACGCGTTTTTTCAGACAACTGAATCCCCATGTAACATCAAGGCTCAGAAGAGCCCACACACTCAGCTCTTAACCCCAGTGTGCAGAAAGTGTCAAAATGTGTTTTTCAGCAGAAATAAACATGTTTCTGCAAGTTTGGTCAACCCCATGTAAGTTATGGGGCAGTAAATGCACACTTTTCAAAACGTGTTTTTCAGCCCGAAATAAACGCGTTTTTTCAGACAACTGAATCTCCATGTAACAGCAAGGCTCAGAAGAGCCCACACACTCAGCTCTTAACCCCAGTGTGCAGACAGTGTCAAAACGTGTTTTTCAGCAGAAATAAACATGTTTCTGCAAGTTTGGTCAACCCCATGTAAGTTATGGGGCAGTAAATGCACACTTTTCAAAACGTGTTTTTCAGCCCGAAATAAACGCGTTTTTTCAGACAACTGAATCCCCATGTAACAGCAAAGCTCAGAAGAGCCCACACACTCAGCTCTTAACCCCAGTGTGCAGAAAGTGTCAAAACGTGTTTTTCAGCAGAAATAAACATGTTTCTGCAAGTTTGGTCAACCCCATGTAAGTTATGGGGCAGTAAATGCACACTTTTCAAAACGTGTTTTTCAGCCCGAAATAAACGCGTTTTTTCAGACAACTGAATCCCCATGTAACATCAAGGCTCAGAAGAGCCCACACACTCAGCTCTTAACCCCAGTGTGCAGAAAGTGTCAAAATGTGTTTTTCAGCAGAAATAAACATGTTTCTGCAAGTTTGGTCAACCCCATGTAAGTTATGGGGCAGTAAATGCACACTTTTCAAAACGTGTTTTTCAGCCCGAAATAAACGCGTTTTTTCAGACAACTGAATCCCCATGTAACAGCAAAGCTCAGAAGAGCCCACACACTCAGATCTTAACCCCAGTGTGCAGAAAGTGTCAGAACGTGTTTTTCAGCAGAAATAAACATGTTTCTGCAAGTTTGGTCAACCCCATGTAAGTTATGGGGCAGTAAATGCACACTTTTCAAAACGTGTTTTTCAGCCCGAAATAAACGCGTTTTTTCAGACAACTGAATCCCCATGTAACATCAAGGCTCAGAAGAGCCCACACACTCAGCTCTTAACCCCAGTGTGCAGAAAGTGTCAAAATGTGTTTTTCAGCAGAAATAAACATGTTTCTGCAAGTTTGGTCAACCCCATGTAAGTTATGGGGCAGTAAATGCACACTTTTCAAAACGTGTTTTTCAGCCCGAAATAAACGCGTTTTTTCAGACAACTGAATCCCCATGTAACATCAAGGCTCAGAAGAGCCCACACACTCAGCTCTTAACCCCAGTGTGCAGAAAGTGTCAGAACGTGTTTTTCTGCAGAAATAAACATGTTTCTGCAAGTTTGGTCAACCCAATGTAAGTTATGGGGCAGTAAATGCACACTTTTCAAAACGTGTTTTTCAGCCCGAAATAAACGCGTTTTTTCAGACAACTGAATCCCCATGTAACATCAAGGCTCAGAAGAGCCCACACACTCAGCTCTTAACCCCAGTGTGCAGAAAGTGTCAAAACGTGTTTTTCAGCAGAAATAAACATGTTTCTGCAAGTTTGGTCAACCCCATGTAAGTTATGGGGCAGTAAATGCACACTTTTCAAAACGTGTTTTTCAGCCCGAAATAAACGCGTTTTTTCAGACAACTGAATCCCCATGTAACATCAAGGCTCAGAAGAGCCCACACACTCAGCTCTTAACCCCAGTGTGCAGAAAGTGTCAAAATGTGTTTTTCAGCAGAAATAAACATGTTTCTGCAAGTTTGGTCAACCCCATGTAAGTTATGGGGCAGTAAATGCACACTTTTCAAAACGTGTTTTTCAGCCCGAAATAAACGCGTTTTTTCAGACAACTGAATCCCCATGTAACATCAAGGCTCAGAAGAGCCCACACACTCAGCTCTTAACCCCAGTGTGCAGAAAGTGTCAGAACGTGTTTTTCTGCAGAAATAAACATGTTTCTGCAAGTTTGGTCAACCCCATGTAAGTTATGGGGCAGTAAATGCACACTTTTCAAAACGTGTTTTTCAGCCCGAAATAAACGCGTTTTTTCAGACAACTGAATCCCCATGTAACATCAAGGCTCAGAAGAGCCCACACACTCAGCTCTTAACCCCAGTGTGCAGAAAGTGTCAAAACGTGTTTTTCAGCAGAAATAAACATGTTTCTGCAAGTTTGGTCAACCCCACGTAAGTTATGGGGCAGTAAATGCACACTTTTCAAAACGTGTTTTTCAGCCCGAAATAAACGCGTTTTTTTAGACAACTGAATCTCCATGTAACAGCAAGGCTCAGAAGAGCCCACACACTCAGCTCTTAACCCCAGTGTGCAGAAAGTGTCAAAACGTGTTTTTCAGCAGAAATAAACATGTTTCTGCAAGTTTGGTCAACCCCATGTAAGTTATGGGGCAGTAAATGCACACTTTTCAAAACGTGTTTTTCAGCCCGAAATAAACGCGTTTTTTCAGACAACTGAATCCCCATGTAACATCAAGGCTCAGAAGAGCCCACACACTCAGCTCTTAACCCCAGTGTGCAGAAAGTGTCAAAATGTGTTTTTCAGCAGAAATAAACATGTTTCTGCAAGTTTGGTCAACCCCATGTAAGTTATGGGGCAGTAAATGCACACTTTTCAAAACGTGTTTTTCAGCCCGAAATAAACGCGTTTTTTCAGACAACTGAATCTCCATGTAACAGCAAGGTTCAGAAGAGCCCACACACTCAGCTCTTAACCCCAGTGTGCAGAAAGTGTCAAAACGTGTTTTTCAGCAGAAATAAACATGTTTCTGCAAGTTTGGTCAACCCCATGTAAGTTATGGGGCAGTAAATGCACACTTTTCAAAACGTGTTTTTCAGCCCGAAATAAACGCGTTTTTTCAGACAACTGAATCCCCATGTAACAGCAAGGCTCAGAAGAGCCCACACACTCAGATCTTAACCCCAGTGTGCAGAAAGTGTCAGAACGTGTTTTTCAGCAGAAATAAACATGTTTCTGCAAGTTTGGTCAACCCCATGTAAGTTATGGGGCAGTAAATGCACACTTTTCAAAACGTGTTTTTCAGCCCGAAATAAACGCGTTTTTTCAGACAACTGAATCCCCATGTAACATCAAGGCTCAGAAGAGCCCACACACTCAGCTCTTAACCCCAGTGTGCAGAAAGTGTCAAAACGTGTTTTTCAGCAGAAATAAACATGTTTCTGCAAGTTTGGTCAACCCCATGTAAGTTATGGGTCAGTAAATGCACACTTTTCAAAACGTGTTTTTCAGCCCGAAATAAACGCGTTTTTTCAGACAACTGAATCCCCATGTAACAGCAAGGCTCAGAAGAGCCCACACACTCAGATCTTAACCCCAGTGTGCAGAAAGTGTCAGAACGTGTTTTTCAGCAGAAATAAACATGTTTCTGCAAGTTTGGTCAACCCCATGTAAGTTATGGGGCAGTAAATGCACACTTTTCAAAACGTGTTTTTCAGCCCGAAATAAACGCGTTTTTTCAGACAACTGAATCCCCATGTAACATCAAGGCTCAGAAGAGCCCACACACTCAGCTCTTAACCCCAGTGTGCAGAAAGTGTCAGAACGTGTTTTTCTGCAGAAATAAACATGTTTCTGCAAGTTTGGTCAACCCCATGTAAGTTATGGGGCAGTAAATGCACACTTTTCAAAACGTGTTTTTCAGCCCGAAATAAACGCGTTTTTTCAGACAACTGAATCCCCATGTAACATCAAGGCTCAGAAGAGCCCACACACTCAGCTCTTAACCCCAGTGTGCAGAAAGTGTCAAAACGTGTTTTTCAGCAGAAATAAACATGTTTCTGCAAGTTTGGTCAACCCCATGTAAGTTATGGGGCAGTAAATGCACACTTTTCAAAACGTGTTTTTCAGCCCGAAATAAACGCGTTTTTTCAGACAACTGAATTCCCATGTAACATCAAGGCTCAGAAGAGCCCACACACTCAGATCTTAACCCCAGTGTGCAGAAAGTGTCAAAACGTGTTTTTCAGCAGAAATAAACATGTTTCTGCAAGTTTGGTCAACCCCATGTAAGTTATGGGGCAGTAAATGCACACTTTTCAAAACGTGTTTTTCAGCCCGAAATAAACGCGTTTTTTCAGACAACTGAATCCCCATGTAACATCAAGGCTCAGAAGAGCCCACACACTCAGCTCTTAACCCCAGTGTGCAGAAAGTGTCAAAATGTGTTTTTCAGCAGAAATAAACATGTTTCTGCAAGTTTGGTCAACCCCATGTAAGTTATGGGGCAGTAAATGCACACTTTTCAAAACGTGTTTTTCAGCCCGAAATAAACGCGTTTTTTTAGACAACTGAATCTCCATGTAACAGCAAGGCTTAGAAGAGCCCACACACTCAGCTCTTAACCCCAGTGTGCAGAAAGTGTCAAAACGTGTTTTTCAGCAGAAATAAACATGTTTCTGCAAGTTTGGTCAACCCCATGTAAGTTATGGGGCAGTAAATGCACACTTTTCAAAACGTGTTTTTCAGCCCGAAATAAACGCGTTTTTTTAGACAACTGAATCTCCATGTAACAGCAAGGCTTAGAAGAGCCCACACACTCAGCTCTTAACCCCAGTGTGCAGAAAGTGTCAAAACGTGTTTTTCAGCAGAAATAAACATGTTTCTGCAAGTTTGGTCAACCCCATGTAAGTTATGGGGCAGTAAATGCACACTTTTCAAAACGTGTTTTTCAGCCCGAAATAAACGCGTTTTTTCAGACAACTGAATCCCCATGTAACATCAAGGCTCAGAAGAGCCCACACACTCAGCTCTTAACCCCAGTGTGCAGAAAGTGTCAAAATGTGTTTTTCAGCAGAAATAAACATGTTTCTGCAAGTTTGGTCAACCCCATGTAAGTTATGGGGCAGTAAATGCACACTTTTCAAAACGTGTTTTTCAGCCCGAAATAAACGCGTTTTTTCAGACAACTGAATCCCCATGTAACAGCAAAGCTCAGAAGAGCCCACACACTCAGATCTTAACCCCAGTGTGCAGAAAGTGTCAGAACGTGTTTTTCAGCAGAAATAAACATGTTTCTGCAAGTTTGGTCAACCCCATGTAAGTTATGGGGCAGTAAATGCACACTTTTCAAAACGTGTTTTTCAGCCCGAAATAAACGCGTTTTTTCAGACAACTGAATCCCCATGTAACATCAAGGCTCAGAAGAGCCCACACACTCAGCTCTTAACCCCAGTGTGCAGAAAGTGTCAAAATGTGTTTTTCAGCAGAAATAAACATGTTTCTGCAAGTTTGGTCAACCCCATGTAAGTTATGGGGCAGTAAATGCACACTTTTCAAAACGTGTTTTTCAGCCCGAAATAAACGCGTTTTTTCAGACAACTGAATCCCCATGTAACAGCAAGGCTCAGAAGAGCCCACACACTCAGATCTTAACCCCATTGTGCAGAAAGTGTCAGAACGTGTTTTTCAGCAGAAATAAACATGTTTCTGCAAGTTTGGTCAACCCCATGTAAGTTATGGGGCAGTAAATGCACACTTTTCAAAACGTGTTTTTCAGCCCGAAATAAACGCGTTTTTTCAGACAACTGAATCCCCATGTAACAGCAAAGCTCAGAAGAGCCCACACACTCAGATCTTAACCCCAGTGTGCAGAAAGTGTCAGAACGTGTTTTTCAGCAGAAATAAACATGTTTCTGCAAGTTTGGTCAACCCCATGTAAGTTATGGGGCAGTAAATGAACACTTTTCAAAACGTGTTTTTCAGCCCGAAATAAACGCGTTTTTTCACACAACTGAATCCCCATGTAACAGCAAGGTTCAGAAGAGCCCACATACTCAGATCTTAACCCCATTGTGCAGAAAGTGTCAGAACGTGTTTTTCAGCAGAAATAAACATGTTTCTGCAAGTTTGGTCAACCCCATGTAAGTTATGGGGCAGTAAATGCACACTTTTCAAAACGTGTTTTTCAGCCCGAAATAAACGCGTTTTTTCAGACAACTGAATCCCCATGTAACATCAAGGCTCAGAAGAGCCCACACACTCAGCTCTTAACCCCAGTGTGCAGAAAGTGTCAAAATGTGTTTTTCAGCAGAAATAAACATGTTTCTGCAAGTTTGGTCAACCCCATGTAAGTTATGGGGCAGTAAATGCACACTTTTCAAAACGTGTTTTTCAGCCCGAAATAAACGCGTTTTTTCAGACAACTGAATCTCCATGTAACAGCAAGGTTCAGAAGAGCCCACACACTCAGCTCTTAACCCCAGTGTGCAGAAAGTGTCAAAACGTGTTTTTCAGCAGAAATAAACATGTTTCTGCAAGTTTGGTCAACCCCACGTAAGTTATGGGGCAGTAAATGCACACTTTTCAAAACGTGTTTTTCAGCCCGAAATAAACGCGTTTTTTCAGACAACTGAATCCCCATGTAACAGCAAGGCTCAGAAGAGCCCACACACTCAGATCTTAACCCCATTGTGCAGAAAGTGTCAGAACGTGTTTTTCAGCAGAAATAAACATGTTTCTGCAAGTTTGGTCAACCCCATGTAAGTTATGGGGCAGTAAATGCACACTTTTCAAAACGTGTTTTTCAGCCCGAAATAAACGCGTTTTTTCAGACAACTGAATCCCCATGTAACAGCAAGGCTCAGAAGAGCCCACACACTCAGATCTTAACCCCAGTGTGCAGAAAGTGTCAGAACGTGTTTTTCAGCAGAAATAAACATGTTTCTGCAAGTTTGGTCAACCCCATGTAAGTTATGGGGCAGTAAATGCACACTTTTCAAAACGTGTTTTTCAGCCCGAAATAAACGCGTTTTTTCAGACAACTGAATCCCCATGTAACATCAAGGCTCAGAAGAGCCCACACACTCAGCTCTTAACCCCAGTGTGCAGAAAGTGTCAAAACGTGTTTTTCAGCAGAAATAAACATGTTTCTGCAAGTTTGGTCAACCCCATGTAAGTTATGGGTCAGTAAATGCACACTTTTCAAAACGTGTTTTTCAGCCCGAAATAAACGCGTTTTTTCAGACAACTGAATCCCCATGTAACAGCAAGGCTCAGAAGAGCCCACACACTCAGATCTTAACCCCAGTGTGCAGAAAGTGTCAGAACGTGTTTTTCAGCAGAAATAAACATGTTTCTGCAAGTTTGGTCAACCCCATGTAAGTTATGGGGCAGTAAATGCATACTTTTCAAAACGTGTTTTTCAGCCCGAAATAAACGCGTTTTTTCAGACAACTGAATCCCCATGTAACATCAAGGCTCAGAAGAGCCCACACACTCAGCTCTTAACCCCAGTGTGCAGAAAGTGTCAGAACGTGTTTTTCTGCAGAAATAAACATGTTTCTGCAAGTTTGGTCAACCCCATGTAAGTTATGGGGCAGTAAATGCACACTTTTCAAAACGTGTTTTTCAGCCCGAAATAAACGCGTTTTTTCAGACAACTGAATCCCCATGTAACATCAAGGCTCAGAAGAGCCCACACACTCAGCTCTTAACCCCAGTGTGCAGAAAGTGTCAAAACGTGTTTTTCAGCAGAAATAAACATGTTTCTGCAAGTTTGGTCAACCCCATGTAAGTTATGGGGCAGTAAATGCACACTTTTCAAAACGTGTTTTTCAGCCCGAAATAAACGCGTTTTTTCAGACAACTGAATTCCCATGTAACATCAAGGCTCAGAAGAGCCCACACACTCAGATCTTAACCCCAGTGTGCAGAAAGTGTCAAAACGTGTTTTTCAGCAGAAATAAACATGTTTCTGCAAGTTTGGTCAACCCCATGTAAGTTATGGGGCAGTAAATGCACACTTTTCAAAACGTGTTTTTCAGCCCGAAATAAACGCGTTTTTTCAGACAACTGAATCCCCATGTAACATCAAGGCTCAGAAGAGCCCACACACTCAGCTCTTAACCCCAGTGTGCAGAAAGTGTAAAATGTGTTTTTCAGCAGAAATAAACATGTTTCTGCAAGTTTGGTCAACCCCATGTAAGTTATGGGGCAGTAAATGCACACTTTTCAAAACGTGTTTTTCAGCCCGAAATAAACGCGTTTTTTCAGACAACTGAATCCCCATGTAACATCAAGGCTCAGAAGAGCCCACACACTCAGCTCTTAACCCCAGTGTGCAGAAAGTGTCAAAATGTGTTTTTCAGCAGAAATAAACATGTTTCTGCAAGTTTGGTCAACCCCATGTAAGTTATGGGGCAGTAAATGCACACTTTTCAAAACGTGTTTTTCAGCCCGAAATAAACGCGTTTTTTCAGACAACTGAATCTCCATGTAACAGCAAGGCTCAGAAGAGCCCACACACTCAGCTCTTAACCCCAGTGTGCAGACAGTGTCAAAACGTGTTTTTCAGCAGAAATAAACATGTTTCTGCAAGTTTGGTCAACCCCATGTAAGTTATGGGGCAGTAAATGCACACTTTTCAAAACGTGTTTTTCAGCCCGAAATAAACGCGTTTTTTCAGACAACTGAATCCCCATGTAACAGCAAAGCTCAGAAGAGCCCACACACTCAGCTCTTAACCCCAGTGTGCAGAAAGTGTCAAAACGTGTTTTTCAGCAGAAATAAACATGTTTCTGCAAGTTTGGTCAACCCCATGTAAGTTATGGGGCAGTAAATGCACACTTTTCAAAACGTGTTTTTCAGCCCGAAATAAACGCGTTTTTTCAGACAACTGAATCCCCATGTAACATCAAGGCTCAGAAGAGCCCACACACTCAGCTCTTAACCCCAGTGTGCAGAAAGTGTCAAAATGTGTTTTTCAGCAGAAATAAACATGTTTCTGCAAGTTTGGTCAACCCCATGTAAGTTATGGGGCAGTAAATGCACACTTTTCAAAACGTGTTTTTCAGCCCGAAATAAACGCGTTTTTTCAGACAACTGAATCCCCATGTAACAGCAAAGCTCAGAAGAGCCCACACACTCAGATCTTAACCCCAGTGTGCAGAAAGTGTCAGAACGTGTTTTTCAGCAGAAATAAACATGTTTCTGCAAGTTTGGTCAACCCCATGTAAGTTATGGGGCAGTAAATGCACACTTTTCAAAACGTGTTTTTCAGCCCGAAATAAACGCGTTTTTTCAGACAACTGAATCCCCATGTAACATCAAGGCTCAGAAGAGCCCACACACTCAGCTCTTAACCCCAGTGTGCAGAAAGTGTCAAAATGTGTTTTTCAGCAGAAATAAACATGTTTCTGCAAGTTTGGTCAACCCCATGTAAGTTATGGGGCAGTAAATGCACACTTTTCAAAACGTGTTTTTCAGCCCGAAATAAACGCGTTTTTTCAGACAACTGAATCCCCATGTAACATCAAGGCTCAGAAGAGCCCACACACTCAGCTCTTAACCCCAGTGTGCAGAAAGTGTCAAAACGTGTTTTTCAGCAGAAATAAACATGTTTCTGCAAGTTTGGTCAACCCCATGTAAGTTATGGGTCAGTAAATGCACACTTTTCAAAACGTGTTTTTCAGCCCGAAATAAACGCGTTTTTTCAGACAACTGAATCCCCATGTAACATCAAGGCTCAGAAGAGCCCACACACTCAGCTCTTAACCCCAGTGTGCAGAAAGTGTCAGAACGTGTTTTTCTGCAGAAATAAACATGTTTCTGCAAGTTTGGTCAACCCCATGTAAGTTATGGGGCAGTAAATGCACACTTTTCAAAACGTGTTTTTCAGCCCGAAATAAACGCGTTTTTTCAGACAACTGAATCCCCATGTAACATCAAGGCTCAGAAGAGCCCACACACTCAGCTCTTAACCCCAGTGTGCAGAAAGTGTCAAAACGTGTTTTTCAGCAGAAATAAACATGTTTCTGCAAGTTTGGTCAACCCCATGTAAGTTATGGGGCAGTAAATGCACACTTTTCAAAACGTGTTTTTCAGCCCGAAATAAACGCGTTTTTTCAGACAACTGAATCCCCATGTAACATCAAGGCTCAGAAGAGCCCACACACTCAGCTCTTAACCCCAGTGTGCAGAAAGTGTCAAAATGTGTTTTTCAGCAGAAATAAACATGTTTCTGCAAGTTTGGTCAACCCCATGTAAGTTATGGGGCAGTAAATGCACACTTTTCAAAACGTGTTTTTCAGCCCGAAATAAACGCGTTTTTTTAGACAACTGAATCTCCATGTAACAGCAAGGCTTAGAAGAGCCCACACACTCAGCTCTTAACCCCAGTGTGCAGAAAGTGTCAAAACGTGTTTTTCAGCAGAAATAAACATGTTTCTGCAAGTTTGGTCAACCCCATGTAAGTTATGGGGCAGTAAATGCACACTTTTCAAAACGTGTTTTTCAGCCCGAAATAAACGCGTTTTTTCAGACAACTGAATCCCCATGTAACATCAAGGCTCAGAAGAGCCCACACACTCAGCTCTTAACCCCAGTGTGCAGAAAGTGTCAGAACGTGTTTTTCTGCAGAAATAAACATGTTTCTGCAAGTTTGGTCAACCCCATGTAAGTTATGGGGCAGTAAATGCACACTTTTCAAAACGTGTTTTTCAGCCCGAAATAAACGCGTTTTTTCAGACAACTGAATCCCCATGTAACATCAAGGCTCAGAAGAGCCCACACACTCAGCTCTTAACCCCAGTGTGCAGAAAGTGTCAAAACGTGTTTTTCAGCAGAAATAAACATGTTTCTGCAAGTTTGGTCAACCCCATGTAAGTTATGGGGCAGTAAATGCACACTTTTCAAAACGTGTTTTTCAGCCCGAAATAAACGCGTTTTTTTAGACAACTGAATCTCCATGTAACAGCAAGGCTCAGAAGAGCCCACACACTCAGCTCTTAACCCCAGTGTGCAGAAAGTGTCAAAACGTGTTTTTCAGCAGAAATAAACATGTTTCTGCAAGTTTGGTCAACCCCATGTAAGTTATGGGGCAGTAAATGCACACTTTTCAAAACGTGTTTTTCAGCCCGAAATAAACGCGTTTTTTCAGACAACTGAATCCCCATGTAACATCAAGGCTCAGAAGAGCCCACACACTCAGCTCTTAACCCCAGTGTGCAGAAAGTGTCAAAACGTGTTTTTCAGCAGAAATAAACATGTTTCTGCAAGTTTGGTCAACCCCATGTAAGTTATGGGGCAGTAAATGCACACTTTTCAAAACGTGTTTTTCAGCCCGAAATAAACGCGTTTTTTCAGACAACTGAATCCCCATGTAACAGCAAGGCTCAGAAGAGCCCACACACTCAGATCTTAACCCCAGTGTGCAGAAAGTGTCAGAACGTGTTTTTCAGCAGAAATAAACATGTTTCTGCAAGTTTGGTCAACCCCATGTAAGTTATGGGGCAGTAAATGCATACTTTTCAAAACGTGTTTTTCAGCCCGAAATAAACGCGTTTTTTCAGACAACTGAATCCCCATGTAACATCAAGGCTCAGAAGAGCCCACACACTCAGCTCTTAACCCCAGTGTGCAGAAAGTGTCAGAACGTGTTTTTCTGCAGAAATAAACATGTTTCTGCAAGTTTGGTCAACCCCATGTAAGTTATGGGGCAGTAAATGCACACTTTTCAAAACGTGTTTTTCAGCCCGAAATAAACGCGTTTTTTCAGACAACTGAATCCCCATGTAACATCAAGGCTCAGAAGAGCCCACACACTCAGCTCTTAACCCCAGTGTGCAGAAAGTGTCAAAACGTGTTTTTCAGCAGAAATAAACATGTTTCTGCAAGTTTGGTCAACCCCATGTAAGTTATGGGGCAGTAAATGCACACTTTTCAAAACGTGTTTTTCAGCCCGAAATAAACGCGTTTTTTCAGACAACTGAATTCCCATGTAACATCAAGGCTCAGAAGAGCCCACACACTCAGATCTTAACCCCAGTGTGCAGAAAGTGTCAAAACGTGTTTTTCAGCAGAAATAAACATGTTTCTGCAAGTTTGGTCAACCCCATGTAAGTTATGGGGCAGTAAATGCACACTTTTCAAAACGTGTTTTTCAGCCCGAAATAAACGCGTTTTTTCAGACAACTGAATCCCCATGTAACATCAAGGCTCAGAAGAGCCCACACACTCAGCTCTTAACCCCAGTGTGCAGAAAGTGTAAAATGTGTTTTTCAGCAGAAATAAACATGTTTCTGCAAGTTTGGTCAACCCCATGTAAGTTATGGGGCAGTAAATGCACACTTTTCAAAACGTGTTTTTCAGCCCGAAATAAACGCGTTTTTTCAGACAACTGAATCCCCATGTAACATCAAGGCTCAGAAGAGCCCACACACTCAGCTCTTAACCCCAGTGTGCAGAAAGTGTCAAAATGTGTTTTTCAGCAGAAATAAACATGTTTCTGCAAGTTTGGTCAACCCCATGTAAGTTATGGGGCAGTAAATGCACACTTTTCAAAACGTGTTTTTCAGCCCGAAATAAACGCGTTTTTTCAGACAACTGAATCTCCATGTAACAGCAAGGCTCAGAAGAGCCCACACACTCAGCTCTTAACCCCAGTGTGCAGACAGTGTCAAAACGTGTTTTTCAGCAGAAATAAACATGTTTCTGCAAGTTTGGTCAACCCCATGTAAGTTATGGGGCAGTAAATGCACACTTTTCAAAACGTGTTTTTCAGCCCGAAATAAACGCGTTTTTTCAGACAACTGAATCCCCATGTAACAGCAAAGCTCAGAAGAGCCCACACACTCAGCTCTTAACCCCAGTGTGCAGAAAGTGTCAAAACGTGTTTTTCAGCAGAAATAAACATGTTTCTGCAAGTTTGGTCAACCCCATGTAAGTTATGGGGCAGTAAATGCACACTTTTCAAAACGTGTTTTTCAGCCCGAAATAAACGCGTTTTTTCAGACAACTGAATCCCCATGTAACATCAAGGCTCAGAAGAGCCCACACACTCAGCTCTTAACCCCAGTGTGCAGAAAGTGTCAAAATGTGTTTTTCAGCAGAAATAAACATGTTTCTGCAAGTTTGGTCAACCCCATGTAAGTTATGGGGCAGTAAATGCACACTTTTCAAAACGTGTTTTTCAGCCCGAAATAAACGCGTTTTTTCAGACAACTGAATCCCCATGTAACAGCAAAGCTCAGAAGAGCCCACACACTCAGATCTTAACCCCAGTGTGCAGAAA
Organism: Lepisosteus platostomus; assembly: GCF_059453375.1. NCBI lineage: Eukaryota > Metazoa > Chordata > Actinopteri > Semionotiformes > Lepisosteidae > Lepisosteus > Lepisosteus platostomus. Next base: position 88,416 of record NW_028291516.1, on the reverse strand, counting down.
GTGTCAGAACGTGTTTTTCAGCAGAAATAAACATGTTTCTGCAAGTTTGGTCAACCCCATGTAAGTTATGGGGCAGTAAATGCACACTTTTCAAAACGTGTTTTTCAGCCCGAAATAAACGCGTTTTTTCAGACAACTGAATCCCCATGTAACATCAAGGCTCAGAAGAGCCCACACACTCAGCTCTTAACCCCAGTGTGCAGAAAGTGTCAAAATGTGTTTTTCAGCAGAAATAAACATGTTTCTGCAAGTTTGGTCAACCCCATGTAAGTTATGGGGCAGTAAATGCACACTTTTCAAAACGTGTTTTTCAGCCCGAAATAAACGCGTTTTTTCAGACAACTGAATCCCCATGTAACATCAAGGCTCAGAAGAGCCCACACACTCAGCTCTTAACCCCAGTGTGCAGAAAGTGTCAGAACGTGTTTTTCTGCAGAAATAAACATGTTTCTGCAAGTTTGGTCAACCCAATGTAAGTTATGGGGCAGTAAATGCACACTTTTCAAAACGTGTTTTTCAGCCCGAAATAAACGCGTTTTTTCAGACAACTGAATCCCCATGTAACATCAAGGCTCAGAAGAGCCCACACACTCAGCTCTTAACCCCAGTGTGCAGAAAGTGTCAAAACGTGTTTTTCAGCAGAAATAAACATGTTTCTGCAAGTTTGGTCAACCCCATGTAAGTTATGGGGCAGTAAATGCACACTTTTCAAAACGTGTTTTTCAGCCCGAAATAAACGCGTTTTTTCAGACAACTGAATCCCCATGTAACATCAAGGCTCAGAAGAGCCCACACACTCAGCTCTTAACCCCAGTGTGCAGAAAGTGTCAAAATGTGTTTTTCAGCAGAAATAAACATGTTTCTGCAAGTTTGGTCAACCCCATGTAAGTTATGGGGCAGTAAATGCACACTTTTCAAAACGTGTTTTTCAGCCCGAAATAAACGCGTTTTTTCAGACAACTGAATCCCCATGTAACATCAAGGCTCAGAAGAGCCCACACACTCAGCTCTTAACCCCAGTGTGCAGAAAGTGTCAGAACGTGTTTTTCTGCAGAAATAAACATGTTTCTGCAAGTTTGGTCAACCCCATGTAAGTTATGGGGCAGTAAATGCACACTTTTCAAAACGTGTTTTTCAGCCCGAAATAAACGCGTTTTTTCAGACAACTGAATCCCCATGTAACATCAAGGCTCAGAAGAGCCCACACACTCAGCTCTTAACCCCAGTGTGCAGAAAGTGTCAAAACGTGTTTTTCAGCAGAAATAAACATGTTTCTGCAAGTTTGGTCAACCCCATGTAAGTTATGGGGCAGTAAATGCACACTTTTCAAAACGTGTTTTTCAGCCCGAAATAAACGCGTTTTTTTAGACAACTGAATCTCCATGTAACAGCAAGGCTCAGAAGAGCCCACACACTCAGCTCTTAACCCCAGTGTGCAGAAAGTGTCAAAACGTGTTTTTCAGCAGAAATAAACATGTTTCTGCAAGTTTGGTCAACCCCATGTAAGTTATGGGGCAGTAAATGCACACTTTTCAAAACGTGTTTTTCAGCCCGAAATAAACGCGTTTTTTCAGACAACTGAATCCCCATGTAACATCAAGGCTCAGAAGAGCCCACACACTCAGCTCTTAACCCCAGTGTGCAGAAAGTGTCAAAATGTGTTTTTCAGCAGAAATAAACATGTTTCTGCAAGTTTGGTCAACCCCATGTAAGTTATGGGGCAGTAAATGCACACTTTTCAAAACGTGTTTTTCAGCCCGAAATAAACGCGTTTTTTCAGACAACTGAATCTCCATGTAACAGCAAGGTTCAGAAGAGCCCACACACTCAGCTCTTAACCCCAGTGTGCAGAAAGTGTCAAAACGTGTTTTTCAGCAGAAATAAACATGTTTCTGCAAGTTTGGTCAACCCCATGTAAGTTATGGGGCAGTAAATGCACACTTTTCAAAACGTGTTTTTCAGCCCGAAATAAACGCGTTTTTTCAGACAACTGAATCCCCATGTAACAGCAAGGCTCAGAAGAGCCCACACACTCAGATCTTAACCCCAGTGTGCAGAAAGTGTCAGAACGTGTTTTTCAGCAGAAATAAACATGTTTCTGCAAGTTTGGTCAACCCCATGTAAGTTATGGGGCAGTAAATGCACACTTTTCAAAACGTGTTTTTCAGCCCGAAATAAACGCGTTTTTTCAGACAACTGAATCCCCATGTAACATCAAGGCTCAGAAGAGCCCACACACTCAGCTCTTAACCCCAGTGTGCAGAAAGTGTCAAAACGTGTTTTTCAGCAGAAATAAACATGTTTCTGCAAGTTTGGTCAACCCCATGTAAGTTATGGGTCAGTAAATGCACACTTTTCAAAACGTGTTTTTCAGCCCGAAATAAACGCGTTTTTTCAGACAACTGAATCCCCATGTAACAGCAAGGCTCAGAAGAGCCCACACACTCAGATCTTAACCCCAGTGTGCAGAAAGTGTCAGAACGTGTTTTTCAGCAGAAATAAACATGTTTCTGCAAGTTTGGTCAACCCCATGTAAGTTATGGGGCAGTAAATGCACACTTTTCAAAACGTGTTTTTCAGCCCGAAATAAACGCGTTTTTTCAGACAACTGAATCCCCATGTAACATCAAGGCTCAGAAGAGCCCACACACTCAGCTCTTAACCCCAGTGTGCAGAAAGTGTCAGAACGTGTTTTTCTGCAGAAATAAACATGTTTCTGCAAGTTTGGTCAACCCCATGTAAGTTATGGGGCAGTAAATGCACACTTTTCAAAACGTGTTTTTCAGCCCGAAATAAACGCGTTTTTTCAGACAACTGAATCCCCATGTAACATCAAGGCTCAGAAGAGCCCACACACTCAGCTCTTAACCCCAGTGTGCAGAAAGTGTCAAAACGTGTTTTTCAGCAGAAATAAACATGTTTCTGCAAGTTTGGTCAACCCCATGTAAGTTATGGGGCAGTAAATGCACACTTTTCAAAACGTGTTTTTCAGCCCGAAATAAACGCGTTTTTTCAGACAACTGAATTCCCATGTAACATCAAGGCTCAGAAGAGCCCACACACTCAGATCTTAACCCCAGTGTGCAGAAAGTGTCAAAACGTGTTTTTCAGCAGAAATAAACATGTTTCTGCAAGTTTGGTCAACCCCATGTAAGTTATGGGGCAGTAAATGCACACTTTTCAAAACGTGTTTTTCAGCCCGAAATAAACGCGTTTTTTCAGACAACTGAATCCCCATGTAACATCAAGGCTCAGAAGAGCCCACACACTCAGCTCTTAACCCCAGTGTGCAGAAAGTGTCAAAATGTGTTTTTCAGCAGAAATAAACATGTTTCTGCAAGTTTGGTCAACCCCATGTAAGTTATGGGGCAGTAAATGCACACTTTTCAAAACGTGTTTTTCAGCCCGAAATAAACGCGTTTTTTTAGACAACTGAATCTCCATGTAACAGCAAGGCTTAGAAGAGCCCACACACTCAGCTCTTAACCCCAGTGTGCAGAAAGTGTCAAAACGTGTTTTTCAGCAGAAATAAACATGTTTCTGCAAGTTTGGTCAACCCCATGTAAGTTATGGGGCAGTAAATGCACACTTTTCAAAACGTGTTTTTCAGCCCGAAATAAACGCGTTTTTTTAGACAACTGAATCTCCATGTAACAGCAAGGCTTAGAAGAGCCCACACACTCAGCTCTTAACCCCAGTGTGCAGAAAGTGTCAAAACGTGTTTTTCAGCAGAAATAAACATGTTTCTGCAAGTTTGGTCAACCCCATGTAAGTTATGGGGCAGTAAATGCACACTTTTCAAAACGTGTTTTTCAGCCCGAAATAAACGCGTTTTTTCAGACAACTGAATCCCCATGTAACATCAAGGCTCAGAAGAGCCCACACACTCAGCTCTTAACCCCAGTGTGCAGAAAGTGTCAAAATGTGTTTTTCAGCAGAAATAAACATGTTTCTGCAAGTTTGGTCAACCCCATGTAAGTTATGGGGCAGTAAATGCACACTTTTCAAAACGTGTTTTTCAGCCCGAAATAAACGCGTTTTTTCAGACAACTGAATCCCCATGTAACAGCAAAGCTCAGAAGAGCCCACACACTCAGATCTTAACCCCAGTGTGCAGAAAGTGTCAGAACGTGTTTTTCAGCAGAAATAAACATGTTTCTGCAAGTTTGGTCAACCCCATGTAAGTTATGGGGCAGTAAATGCACACTTTTCAAAACGTGTTTTTCAGCCCGAAATAAACGCGTTTTTTCAGACAACTGAATCCCCATGTAACATCAAGGCTCAGAAGAGCCCACACACTCAGCTCTTAACCCCAGTGTGCAGAAAGTGTCAAAATGTGTTTTTCAGCAGAAATAAACATGTTTCTGCAAGTTTGGTCAACCCCATGTAAGTTATGGGGCAGTAAATGCACACTTTTCAAAACGTGTTTTTCAGCCCGAAATAAACGCGTTTTTTCAGACAACTGAATCCCCATGTAACAGCAAGGCTCAGAAGAGCCCACACACTCAGATCTTAACCCCATTGTGCAGAAAGTGTCAGAACGTGTTTTTCAGCAGAAATAAACATGTTTCTGCAAGTTTGGTCAACCCCATGTAAGTTATGGGGCAGTAAATGCACACTTTTCAAAACGTGTTTTTCAGCCCGAAATAAACGCGTTTTTTCAGACAACTGAATCCCCATGTAACAGCAAAGCTCAGAAGAGCCCACACACTCAGATCTTAACCCCAGTGTGCAGAAAGTGTCAGAACGTGTTTTTCAGCAGAAATAAACATGTTTCTGCAAGTTTGGTCAACCCCATGTAAGTTATGGGGCAGTAAATGAACACTTTTCAAAACGTGTTTTTCAGCCCGAAATAAACGCGTTTTTTCACACAACTGAATCCCCATGTAACAGCAAGGTTCAGAAGAGCCCACATACTCAGATCTTAACCCCATTGTGCAGAAAGTGTCAGAACGTGTTTTTCAGCAGAAATAAACATGTTTCTGCAAGTTTGGTCAACCCCATGTAAGTTATGGGGCAGTAAATGCACACTTTTCAAAACGTGTTTTTCAGCCCGAAATAAACGCGTTTTTTCAGACAACTGAATCTCCATGTAACAGCAAGGTTCAGAAGAGCCCACACACTCAGCTCTTAACCCCAGTGTGCAGAAAGTGTCAAAACGTGTTTTTCAGCAGAAATAAACATGTTTCTGCAAGTTTGGTCAACCCCATGTAAGTTATGGGGCAGTAAATGCACACTTTTCAAAACGTGTTTTTCAGCCCGAAATAAACGCGTTTTTTCAGACAACTGAATCCCCATGTAACAGCAAGGCTCAGAAGAGCCCACACACTCAGATCTTAACCCCAGTGTGCAGAAAGTGTCAGAACGTGTTTTTCAGCAGAAATAAACATGTTTCTGCAAGTTTGGTCAACCCCATGTAAGTTATGGGGCAGTAAATGCACACTTTTCAAAACGTGTTTTTCAGCCCGAAATAAACGCGTTTTTTCAGACAACTGAATCCCCATGTAACATCAAGGCTCAGAAGAGCCCACACACTCAGCTCTTAACCCCAGTGTGCAGAAAGTGTCAAAACGTGTTTTTCAGCAGAAATAAACATGTTTCTGCAAGTTTGGTCAACCCCATGTAAGTTATGGGTCAGTAAATGCACACTTTTCAAAACGTGTTTTTCAGCCCGAAATAAACGCGTTTTTTCAGACAACTGAATCCCCATGTAACAGCAAGGCTCAGAAGAGCCCACACACTCAGATCTTAACCCCAGTGTGCAGAAAGTGTCAGAACGTGTTTTTCAGCAGAAATAAACATGTTTCTGCAAGTTTGGTCAACCCCATGTAAGTTATGGGGCAGTAAATGCATACTTTTCAAAACGTGTTTTTCAGCCCGAAATAAACGCGTTTTTTCAGACAACTGAATCCCCATGTAACATCAAGGCTCAGAAGAGCCCACACACTCAGCTCTTAACCCCAGTGTGCAGAAAGTGTCAGAACGTGTTTTTCTGCAGAAATAAACATGTTTCTGCAAGTTTGGTCAACCCCATGTAAGTTATGGGGCAGTAAATGCACACTTTTCAAAACGTGTTTTTCAGCCCGAAATAAACGCGTTTTTTCAGACAACTGAATCCCCATGTAACATCAAGGCTCAGAAGAGCCCACACACTCAGCTCTTAACCCCAGTGTGCAGAAAGTGTCAAAACGTGTTTTTCAGCAGAAATAAACATGTTTCTGCAAGTTTGGTCAACCCCATGTAAGTTATGGGGCAGTAAATGCACACTTTTCAAAACGTGTTTTTCAGCCCGAAATAAACGCGTTTTTTCAGACAACTGAATCCCCATGTAACATCAAGGCTCAGAAGAGCCCACACACTCAGCTCTTAACCCCAGTGTGCAGAAAGTGTCAAAATGTGTTTTTCAGCAGAAATAAACATGTTTCTGCAAGTTTGGTCAACCCCATGTAAGTTATGGGGCAGTAAATGCACACTTTTCAAAACGTGTTTTTCAGCCCGAAATAAACGCGTTTTTTCAGACAACTGAATCCCCATGTAACATCAAGGCTCAGAAGAGCCCACACACTCAGCTCTTAACCCCAGTGTGCAGAAAGTGTCAAAATGTGTTTTTCAGCAGAAATAAACATGTTTCTGCAAGTTTGGTCAACCCCATGTAAGTTATGGGGCAGTAAATGCACACTTTTCAAAACGTGTTTTTCAGCCCGAAATAAACGCGTTTTTTCAGACAACTGAATCTCCATGTAACAGCAAGGCTCAGAAGAGCCCACACACTCAGCTCTTAACCCCAGTGTGCAGACAGTGTCAAAACGTGTTTTTCAGCAGAAATAAACATGTTTCTGCAAGTTTGGTCAACCCCATGTAAGTTATGGGGCAGTAAATGCACACTTTTCAAAACGTGTTTTTCAGCCCGAAATAAACGCGTTTTTTCAGACAACTGAATCCCCATGTAACAGCAAAGCTCAGAAGAGCCCACACACTCAGCTCTTAACCCCAGTGTGCAGAAAGTGTCAAAACGTGTTTTTCAGCAGAAATAAACATGTTTCTGCAAGTTTGGTCAACCCCATGTAAGTTATGGGGCAGTAAATGCACACTTTTCAAAACGTGTTTTTCAGCCCGAAATAAACGCGTTTTTTCAGACAACTGAATCCCCATGTAACATCAAGGCTCAGAAGAGCCCACACACTCAGCTCTTAACCCCAGTGTGCAGAAAGTGTCAAAATGTGTTTTTCAGCAGAAATAAACATGTTTCTGCAAGTTTGGTCAACCCCATGTAAGTTATGGGGCAGTAAATGCACACTTTTCAAAACGTGTTTTTCAGCCCGAAATAAACGCGTTTTTTCAGACAACTGAATCCCCATGTAACAGCAAAGCTCAGAAGAGCCCACACACTCAGATCTTAACCCCAGTGTGCAGAAAGTGTCAGAACGTGTTTTTCAGCAGAAATAAACATGTTTCTGCAAGTTTGGTCAACCCCATGTAAGTTATGGGGCAGTAAATGCACACTTTTCAAAACGTGTTTTTCAGCCCGAAATAAACGCGTTTTTTCAGACAACTGAATCCCCATGTAACATCAAGGCTCAGAAGAGCCCACACACTCAGCTCTTAACCCCAGTGTGCAGAAAGTGTCAAAATGTGTTTTTCAGCAGAAATAAACATGTTTCTGCAAGTTTGGTCAACCCCATGTAAGTTATGGGGCAGTAAATGCACACTTTTCAAAACGTGTTTTTCAGCCCGAAATAAACGCGTTTTTTCAGACAACTGAATCCCCATGTAACATCAAGGCTCAGAAGAGCCCACACACTCAGCTCTTAACCCCAGTGTGCAGAAAGTGTCAAAACGTGTTTTTCAGCAGAAATAAACATGTTTCTGCAAGTTTGGTCAACCCCATGTAAGTTATGGGGCAGTAAATGCACACTTTTCAAAACGTGTTTTTCAGCCCGAAATAAACGCGTTTTTTCAGACAACTGAATCCCCATGTAACATCAAGGCTCAGAAGAGCCCACACACTCAGCTCTTAACCCCAGTGTGCAGAAAGTGTCAAAATGTGTTTTTCAGCAGAAATAAACATGTTTCTGCAAGTTTGGTCAACCCCATGTAAGTTATGGGGCAGTAAATGCACACTTTTCAAAACGTGTTTTTCAGCCCGAAATAAACGCGTTTTTTCAGACAACTGAATCCCCATGTAACATCAAGGCTCAGAAGAGCCCACACACTCAGCTCTTAACCCCAGTGTGCAGAAAGTGTCAGAACGTGTTTTTCTGCAGAAATAAACATGTTTCTGCAAGTTTGGTCAACCCCATGTAAGTTATGGGGCAGTAAATGCACACTTTTCAAAACGTGTTTTTCAGCCCGAAATAAACGCGTTTTTTCAGACAACTGAATCCCCATGTAACATCAAGGCTCAGAAGAGCCCACACACTCAGCTCTTAACCCCAGTGTGCAGAAAGTGTCAAAACGTGTTTTTCAGCAGAAATAAACATGTTTCTGCAAGTTTGGTCAACCCCATGTAAGTTATGGGGCAGTAAATGCACACTTTTCAAAACGTGTTTTTCAGCCCGAAATAAACGCGTTTTTTTAGACAACTGAATCTCCATGTAACAGCAAGGCTCAGAAGAGCCCACACACTCAGCTCTTAACCCCAGTGTGCAGAAAGTGTCAAAACGTGTTTTTCAGCAGAAATAAACATGTTTCTGCAAGTTTGGTCAACCCCATGTAAGTTATGGGGCAGTAAATGCACACTTTTCAAAACGTGTTTTTCAGCCCGAAATAAACGCGTTTTTTCAGACAACTGAATCCCCATGTAACATCAAGGCTCAGAAGAGCCCACACACTCAGCTCTTAACCCCAGTGTGCAGAAAGTGTCAAAATGTGTTTTTCAGCAGAAATAAACATGTTTCTGCAAGTTTGGTCAACCCCATGTAAGTTATGGGGCAGTAAATGCACACTTTTCAAAACGTGTTTTTCAGCCCGAAATAAACGCGTTTTTTAAGACAACTGAATCTCCATGTAACAGCAAGGTTCAGAAGAGCCCACACACTCAGCTCTTAACCCCAGTGTGCAGAAAGTGTCAAAACGTGTTTTTCAGCAGAAATAAACATGTTTCTGCAAGTTTGGTCAACCCCATGTAAGTTATGGGGCAGTAAATGCACACTTTTCAAAACGTGTTTTTCAGCCCGAAATAAACGCGTTTTTTCAGACAACTGAATCCCCATGTAACAGCAAGGCTCAGAAGAGCCCACACACTCAGATCTTAACCCCAGTGTGCAGAAAGTGTCAGAACGTGTTTTTCAGCAGAAATAAACATGTTTCTGCAAGTTTGGTCAACCCCATGTAAGTTATGGGGCAGTAAATGCACACTTTTCAAAACGTGTTTTTCAGCCCGAAATAAACGCGTTTTTTCAGACAACTGAATCCCCATGTAACATCAAGGCTCAGAAGAGCCCACACACTCAGCTCTTAACCCCAGTGTGCAGAAAGTGTCAAAACGTGTTTTTCAGCAGAAATAAACATGTTTCTGCAAGTTTGGTCAACCCCATGTAAGTTATGGGTCAGTAAATGCACACTTTTCAAAACGTGTTTTTCAGCCCGAAATAAACGCGTTTTTTCAGACAACTGAATCCCCATGTAACAGCAAGGCTCAGAAGAGCCCACACACTCAGATCTTAACCCCAGTGTGCAGAAAGTGTCAGAACGTGTTTTTCAGCAGAAATAAACATGTTTCTGCAAGTTTGGTCAACCCCATGTAAGTTATGGGGCAGTAAATGCACACTTTTCAAAACGTGTTTTTCAGCCCGAAATAAACGCGTTTTTTCAGACAACTGAATCCCCATGTAACATCAAGGCTCAGAAGAGCCCACACACTCAGCTCTTAACCCCAGTGTGCAGAAAGTGTCAGAACGTGTTTTTCTGCAGAAATAAACATGTTTCTGCAAGTTTGGTCAACCCCATGTAAGTTATGGGGCAGTAAATGCACACTTTTCAAAACGTGTTTTTCAGCCCGAAATAAACGCGTTTTTTCAGACAACTGAATCCCCATGTAACATCAAGGCTCAGAAGAGCCCACACACTCAGCTCTTAACCCCAGTGTGCAGAAAGTGTCAAAACGTGTTTTTCAGCAGAAATAAACATGTTTCTGCAAGTTTGGTCAACCCCATGTAAGTTATGGGGCAGTAAATGCACACTTTTCAAAACGTGTTTTTCAGCCCGAAATAAACGCGTTTTTTCAGACAACTGAATTCCCATGTAACATCAAGGCTCAGAAGAGCCCACACACTCAGATCTTAACCCCAGTGTGCAGAAAGTGTCAAAACGTGTTTTTCAGCAGAAATAAACATGTTTCTGCAAGTTTGGTCAACCCCATGTAAGTTATGGGGCAGTAAATGCACACTTTTCAAAACGTGTTTTTCAGCCCGAAATAAACGCGTTTTTTCAGACAACTGAATCCCCATGTAACATCAAGGCTCAGAAGAGCCCACACACTCAGCTCTTAACCCCAGTGTGCAGAAAGTGTCAAAATGTGTTTTTCAGCAGAAATAAACATGTTTCTGCAAGTTTGGTCAACCCCATGTAAGTTATGGGGCAGTAAATGCACACTTTTCAAAACGTGTTTTTCAGCCCGAAATAAACGCGTTTTTTTAGACAACTGAATCTCCATGTAACAGCAAGGCTTAGAAGAGCCCACACACTCAGCTCTTAACCCCAGTGTGCAGAAAGTGTCAAAACGTGTTTTTCAGCAGAAATAAACATGTTTCTGCAAGTTTGGTCAACCCCATGTAAGTTATGGGGCAGTAAATGCACACTTTTCAAAACGTGTTTTTCAGCCCGAAATAAACACGTTTTTTCAGACAACTGAATCCCCATGTAACAGCAAAGCTCAGAAGAGCCCACACACTCAGCTCTTAACCCCAGTGTGCAGAAAGTGTCAAAACGTGTTTTTCAGCAGAAATAAACATGTTTCTGCAAGTTTGGTCAACCCCATGTAAGTTAAGGGGCAGTAAATGCACACTTTTCAAAACGTGTTTTTCAGCCCGAAATAAACGCGTTTTTTCAGACAACTGAATCCCCATGTAACATCAAGGCTCAGAAGAGCCCACACACTCAGCTCTTAACCCCAGTGTGCAGAAAGTGTCAAAATGTGTTTTTCAGCAGAAATAAACATGTTTCTGCAAGTTTGGTCAACCCCATGTAAGTTATGGGGCAGTAAATGCACACTTTTCAAAACGTGTTTTTCAGCCCGAAATAAACGCGTTTTTTCAGACAACTGAATCCCCATGTAACAGCAAAGCTCAGAAGAGCCCACACACTCAGATCTTAACCCCAGTGTGCAGAAAGTGTCAGAACGTGTTTTCAGCAGAAATAAACATGTTTCTGCAAGTTTGGTCAACCCCATGTAAGTTATGGGGCAGTAAATGCACACTTTTCAAAACGTGTTTTTCAGCCCGAAATAAACGCGTTTTTTCAGACAACTGAATCCCCATGTAACATCAAGGCTCAGAAGAGCCCACACACTCAGCTCTTAACCCCAGTGTGCAGAAAGTGTCAAAATGTGTTTTTCAGCAGAAATAAACATGTTTCTGCAAGTTTGGTCAACCCCATGTAAGTTATGGGGCAGTAAATGCACACTTTTCAAAACGTGTTTTTCAGCCCGAAATAAACGCGTTTTTTCAGACAACTGAATCCCCATGTAACAGCAAGGCTCAGAAGAGCCCACACACTCAGATCTTAACCCCATTGTGCAGAAAGTGTCAGAACGTGTTTTTCAGCAGAAATAAACATGTTTCTGCAAGTTTGGTCAACCCCATGTAAGTTATGGGGCAGTAAATGCACACTTTTCAAAACGTGTTTTTCAGCCCGAAATAAACGCGTTTTTTCAGACAACTGAATCCCCATGTAACAGCAAAGCTCAGAAGAGCCCACACACTCAGATCTTAACCCCAGTGTGCAGAAAGTGTCAGAACGTGTTTTTCAGCAGAAATAAACATGTTTCTGCAAGTTTGGTCAACCCCATGTAAGTTATGGGGCAGTAAATGAACACTTTTCAAAACGTGTTTTTCAGCCCGAAATAAACGCGTTTTTTCAGACAACTGAATCCCCATGTAACAGCAAGGTTCAGAAGAGCCCACATACTCAGATCTTAACCCCATTGTGCAGAAAGTGTCAGAACGTGTTTTGCAGCAGAAATAAACATGTTTCTGCAAGTTTGGTCAACCCCATGTAAGTTATGGGGCAGTAAATGCACACTTTTCAAAACGTGTTTTTCAGCCCGAAATAAACGCGTTTTTTCAGACAACTGAATCCCCATGTAACATCAAGGCTCAGAAGAGCCCACACACTCAGCTCTTAACCCCAGTGTGCAGAAAGTGTCAAAACGTGTTTTTCAGCAGAAATAAACATGTTTCTGCAAGTTTGGTCAACCCCATGAAAGTTATGGGGCAGTAAATGCACACTTTTCAAAACGTGTTTTTCAGCCCGAAATAAACGCGTTTTTTCAGACAACTGAATCCCCATGTAACAGCAAGGCTCAGAAGAGCCCACACACTCAGCTCTTAACCCCAGTGTGCAGAAAGTGTCAAAACGTGTTTTTCAGCAGAAATAAACATGTTTCTGCAAGTTTGGTCAACCCCATGTAAGTTATGGGGCAGTAACAGCACACTTTTCAAAACGTGTTTTTCAGCCCGAAATAAACGCGTTTTTTCAGACAACTGAATCCCCATGTAACATCAAGGCTCAGAAGAGCCCACACACTCAGCTCTTAACCCTAGTGTGCAGAAAGTGTCAAAACGTGTTTTTCAGCAGAAATAAACATGTTTCTGCAAGTTTGGTCAACCCCATGTAAGTTATGGGGCAGTAAATGCACACTTTTCAAAACGTGTTTTTCAGCCCGAAATAAACGCGTTTTTTCAGACAACTGAATTCCCATGTAACATCAAGGCTCAGAAGAGCCCAGACACTCAGATCTTAACCCCAGTGTGCAGAAAGTGTCAAAACGTGTTTTTCAGCAGAAATAAACATGTTTCTGCAAGTTTGGTCAACCCCATGTAAGTTATGGGGCAGTAAATGCACACTTTTCAAAACGTGTTTTTCAGCCCGAAATAAACGCGTTTTTTCAGACAACTGAATCCCCATGTAACATCAAGGCTCAGAAGAGCCCACACACTCAGCTCTTAACCCCAGTGTGCAGAAAGTGTCAAAATGTGTTTTTCAGCAGAAATAAACATGTTTCTGCAAGTTTGGTCAACCCCATGTAAGTTATGGGGCAGTAAATGCACACTTTTCAAAACGTGTTTTTCAGCTCGAAATAAACGCGTTTTTTTAGACAACTGAATCTCCATGTAACAGCAAGGCTCAGAAGAGCCCACACACTCAGCTCTTAACCCCAGTGTGCAGAAAGTGTCAAAACGTGTTTTTCAGCAGAAATAAACATGTTTCTGCAAGTTTGGTCAACCCCATGTAAGTTATGGGGCAGTAAATGCACACTTTTCAAAACGTGTTTTTCAGCCCGAAATAAACGCGTTTTTTCAGACAACTGAATCCCCATGTAACATCAAGGCTCAGAAGAGCCCACACACTCAGCTCTTAACCCCAGTGTGCAGAAAGTGTCAAAATGTGTTTTTCAGCAGAAATAAACATGTTTCTGCAAGTTTGGTCAACCCCATGTAAGTTATGGGGCAGTAAATGCACACTTTTCAAAACGTGTTTTTCAGCCCGAAATAAACGCGTTTTTTCAGACAACTGAATCTCCATGTAACAGCAAGGTTCAGAAGAGCCCACACACTCAGCTCTTAACCCCAGTGTGCAGAAAGTGTCAAAACGTGTTTTTCAGCAGAAATAAACATGTTTCTGCAAGTTTGGTCAACCCCATGTAAGTTATGGGGCAGTAAATGCACACTTTTCAAAACGTGTTTTTCAGCCCGAAATAAACGCGTTTTTTCAGACAACTGAATCCCCATGTAACAGCAAGGCTCAGAAGAGCCCACACACTCAGATCTTAACCCCAGTGTGCAGAAAGTGTCAGAACGTGTTTTTCAGCAGAAATAAACATGTTTCTGCAAGTTTGGTCAACCCCATGTAAGTTATGGGGCAGTAAATGCACACTTTTCAAAACGTGTTTTTCAGCCCGAAATAAACGCGTTTTTTCAGACAACTGAATCCCCATGTAACATCAAGGCTCAGAAGAGCCCACACACTCAGCTCTTAACCCCAGTGTGCAGAAAGTGTCAAAACGTGTTTTTCAGCAGAAATAAACATGTTTCTGCAAGTTTGGTCAACCCCATGTAAGTTATGGGTCAGTAAATGCACACTTTTCAAAACGTGTTTTTCAGCCCGAAATAAACGCGTTTTTTCAGACAACTGAATCCCCATGTAACAGCAAGGCTCAGAAGAGCCCACACACTCAGATCTTAACCCCAGTGTGCAGAAAGTGTCAGAACGTGTTTTTCAGCAGAAATAAACATGTTTCTGCAAGTTTGGTCAACCCCATGTAAGTTATGGGGCAGTAAATGCACACTTTTCAAAACGTGTTTTTCAGCCCGAAATAAACGCGTTTTTTCAGACAACTGAATCCCCATGTAACATCAAGGCTCAGAAGAGCCCACACACTCAGCTCTTAACCCCAGTGTGCAGAAAGTGTCAGAACGTGTTTTTCTGCAGAAATAAACATGTTTCTGCAAGTTTGGTCAACCCCATGTAAGTTATGGGGCAGTAAATGCACACTTTTCAAAACGTGTTTTTCAGCCCGAAATAAACGCGTTTTTTCAGACAACTGAATCCCCATGTAACATCAAGGCTCAGAAGAGCCCACACACTCAGCTCTTAACCCCAGTGTGCAGAAAGTGTCAAAACGTGTTTTTCAGCAGAAATAAACATGTTTCTGCAAGTTTGGTCAACCCCATGTAAGTTATGGGGCAGTAAATGCACACTTTTCAAAACGTGTTTTTCAGCCCGAAATAAACGCGTTTTTTCAGACAACTGAATCCCCATGTAACAGCAAGGCTCAGAAGAGCCCACACACTCAGCTCTTAACCCCAGTGTGCAGAAAGTGTCAAAACGTGTTTTTCAGCAGAAATAAACATGTTTCTGCAAGTTTGGTCAACCCCATGTAAGTTATGGGGCAGTAAATGCACACTTTTCAAAACGTGTTTTTCAGCCCGAAATAAACGCGTTTTTTCAGACAACTGAATCCCCATGTAACATCAAGGCTCAGAAGAGCCCACACACTCAGCTCTTAACCCCAGTGTGCAGAAAGTGTCAAAACGTGTTTTTCAGCAGAAATAAACATGTTTCTGCAAGTTTGGTCAACCCCATGTAAGTTATGGGTCAGTAAATGCACACTTTTCAAAACGTGTTTTTCAGCCCGAAATAAACGCGTTTTTTCAGACAACTGAATCCCCATGTAACAGCAAGGCTCAGAAGAGCCCACACACTCAGATCTTAACCCCAGTGTGCAGAAAGTGTCAGAACGTGTTTTTCAGCAGAAATAAACATGTTTCTGCAAGTTTGGTCAACCCCATGTAAGTTATGGGGCAGTAAATGCACACTTTTCAAAACGTGTTTTTCAGCCCGAAATAAACGCGTTTTTTCAGACAACTGAATCCCCATGTAACATCAAGGCTCAGAAGAGCCCACACACTCAGCTCTTAACCCCAGTGTGCAGAAAGTGTCAAAACGTGTTTTTCAGCAGAAATAAACATGTTTCTGCAAGTTTGGTCAACCCCATGTAAGTTATGGGTCAGTAAATGCACACTTTTCAAAACGTGTTTTTCAGCCCGAAATAAACGCGTTTTTTCAGACAACTGAATCCCTATGTAACAGCAAGGCTCAGAAGAGCCCACACACTCAGATCTTAACCCCAGTGTGCAGAAAGTGTCAGAACGTGTTTTTCAGCAGAAATAAACATGTTTCTGCAAGTTTGGTCAACCCCATGTAAGTTATGGGGCAGTAAATGCACACTTTTCAAAACGTGTTTTTCAGCCCGAAATAAACGCGTTTTTTCAGACAACTGAATCCCCATGTAACATCAAGGCTCAGAAGAGCCCACACACTCAGCTCTTAACCCCAGTGTGCAGAAAGTGTCAAAACGTGTTTTTCAGCAGAAATAAACATGTTTCTGCAAGTTTGGTCAACCCCATGTAAGTTATGGGGCAGTAAATGCACACTTTTCAAAACGTGTTTTTCAGCCCGAAATAAACGCGTTTTTTCAGACAACTGAATCCCCATGTAACATCAAGGCTCAGAAGAGCCCACACACTCAGATCTTAACCCCAGTGTGCAGAAAGTGTCAAAACGTGTTTTTCAGCAGAAATAAACATGTTTCTGCAAGTTTGGTCAACCCCATGTAAGTTATGGGGCAGTAAATGCACACTTTTCAAAACGTGTTTTTCAGCCCGAAATAAACGCGTTTTTTCAGACAACTGAATCCCCATGTAACAGCAAGGCTCAGAAGAGCCCACACACTCAGCTCTTAACCCCAGTGTGCAGAAAGTGTCAGAACGTGTTTTTCTGCAGAAATAAACATGTTTCTGCAAGTTTGGTCAACCCCATGTAAGTTATGGGTCAGTAAATGCACACTTTTCAAAACGTGTTTTTCAGCCCGAAATAAACGCGTTTTTTCAGACAACTGAATCCCCATGTAACATCAAGGCTCAGAAGAGCCCACACACTCAGCTCTTAACCCCAGTGTGCAGAAAGTGTCAAAACGTGTTTTTCAGCAGAAATAAACATGTTTCTGCAAGTTTGGTCAACCCCATGTAAGTTATGGGTCAGTAAATGCACACTTTTCAAAACGTGTTTTTCAGCCCGAAATAAACGCGTTTTTTCAGACAACTGAATCCCCATGTAACAGCAAGGCTCAGAAGAGCCCACACACTCAGATCTTAACCCCAGTGTGCAGAAAGTGTCAGAACGTGTTTTTCAGCAGAAATAAACATGTTTCTGCAAGTTTGGTCAACCCCATGTAAGTTATGGGGCAGTAAATGCACACTTTTCAAAACGTGTTTTTCAGCCCGAAATAAACGCGTTTTTTCAGACAACTGAATCTCCATGTAACAGCAAGGCTCAGAAGAGCCCACACACTCAGCTCTTAACCCCAGTGTGCAGACAGTGTCAAAACGTGTTTTTCAGCAGAAATAAACATGTTTCTGCAAGTTTGGTCAACCCCATGTAAGTTATGGGGCAGTAAATGCACACTTTTCAAAACGTGTTTTTCAGCCCGAAATAAACGCGTTTTTTCAGACAACTGAATCCCCATGTAACAGCAAAGCTCAGAAGAGCCCACACACTCAGCTCTTAACCCCAGTGTGCAGAAAGTGTCAAAACGTGTTTTTCAGCAGAAATAAACATGTTTCTGCAAGTTTGGTCAACCCCATGTAAGTTATGGGGCAGTAAATGCACACTTTTCAAAACGTGTTTTTCAGCCCGAAATAAACGCGTTTTTTCAGACAACTGAATCCCCATGTAACATCAAGGCTCAGAAGAGCCCACACACTCAGCTCTTAACCCCAGTGTGCAGAAAGTGTCAAAATGTGTTTTTCAGCAGAAATAAACATGTTTCTGCAAGTTTGGTCAACCCCATGTAAGTTATGGGGCAGTAAATGCACACTTTTCAAAACGTGTTTTTCAGCCCGAAATAAACGCGTTTTTTCAGACAACTGAATCCCCATGTAACAGCAAAGCTCAGAAGAGCCCACACACTCAGATCTTAACCCCAGTGTGCAGAAAGTGTCAGAACGTGTTTTTCAGCAGAAATAAACATGTTTCTGCAAGTTTGGTCAACCCCATGTAAGTTATGGGGCAGTAAATGCACACTTTTCAAAACGTGTTTTTCAGCCCGAAATAAACGCGTTTTTTCAGACAACTGAATCCCCATGTAACATCAAGGCTCAGAAGAGCCCACACACTCAGCTCTTAACCCCAGTGTGCAGAAAGTGTCAAAATGTGTTTTTCAGCAGAAATAAACATGTTTCTGCAAGTTTGGTCAACCCCATGTAAGTTATGGGGCAGTAAATGCACACTTTTCAAAACGTGTTTTTCAGCCCGAAATAAACGCGTTTTTTCAGACAACTGAATCCCCATGTAACAGCAAGGCTCAGAAGAGCCCACACACTCAGATCTTAACCCCATTGTGCAGAAAGTGTCAGAACGTGTTTTTCAGCAGAAATAAACATGTTTCTGCAAGTTTGGTCAACCCCATGTAAGTTATGGGGCAGTAAATGCACACTTTTCAAAACGTGTTTTTCAGCCCGAAATAAACGCGTTTTTTCAGACAACTGAATCCCCATGTAACAGCAAAGCTCAGAAGAGCCCACACACTCAGATCTTAACCCCAGTGTGCAGAAAGTGTCAGAACGTGTTTTTCAGCAGAAATAAACATGTTTCTGCAAGTTTGGTCAACCCCATGTAAGTTATGGGGCAGTAAATGCACACTTTTCAAAACGTGTTTTTCAGCCCGAAATAAACGCGTTTTTTCAGACAACTGAATCCCCATGTAACAGCAAGGTTCAGAAGAGCCCACATACTCAGATCTTAACCCCATTGTGCAGAAAGTGTCAGAACGTGTTTTTCAGCAGAAATAAACATGTTTCTGCAAGTTTGGTCAACCCCATGTAAGTTATGGGGCAGTAAATGCACACTTTTCAAAACGTGTTTTTCAGCCCGAAATAAACGCGTTTTTTCAGACAACTGAATCCCCATGTAACATCAAGGCTCAGAAGAGCCCACACACTCAGCTCTTAACCCCAGTGTGCAGAAAGTGTCAAAACGTGTTTTTCAGCAGAAATAAACATGTTTCTGCAAGTTTGGTCAACCCCATGTAAGTTATGGGTCAGTAAATGCACACTTTTCAAAACGTGTTTTTCAGCCCGAAATAAACGCGTTTTTTCAGACAACTGAATCCCCATGTAACAGCAAGGCTCAGAAGAGCCCACACACTCAGATCTTAACCCCAGTGTGCAGAAAGTGTCAGAACGTGTTTTTCAGCAGAAATAAACATGTTTCTGCAAGTTTGGTCAACCCCATGTAAGTTATGGGGCAGTAAATGCACACTTTTCAAAACGTGTTTTTCAGCCCGAAATAAACGCGTTTTTTCAGACAACTGAATCCCCATGTAACATCAAGGCTCAGAAGAGCCCACACACTCAGCTCTTAACCCCAGTGTGCAGAAAGTGTCAAAACGTGTTTTTCAGCAGAAATAAACATGTTTCTGCAAGTTTGGTCAACCCCATGTAAGTTATGGGTCAGTAAATGCACACTTTTCAAAACGTGTTTTTCAGCCCGAAATAAACGCGTTTTTTCAGACAACTGAATCCCCATGTAACAGCAAGGCTCAGAAGAGCCCACACACTCAGATCTTAACCCCAGTGTGCAGAAAGTGTCAGAACGTGTTTTTCAGCAGAAATAAACATGTTTCTGCAAGTTTGGTCAACCCCATGTAAGTTATGGGGCAGTAAATGCACACTTTTCAAAACGTGTTTTTCAGCCCGAAATAAACGCGTTTTTTCAGACAACTGAATCCCCATGTAACATCAAGGCTCAGAAGAGCCCACACACTCAGCTCTTAACCCCAGTGTGCAGAAAGTGTCAAAACGTGTTTTTCAGCAGAAATAAACATGTTTCTGCAAGTTTGGTCAACCCCATGTAAGTTATGGGGCAGTAAATGCACACTTTTCAAAACGTGTTTTTCAGCCCGAAATAAACGCGTTTTTTCAGACAACTGAATCCCCATGTAACATCAAGGCTCAGAAGAGCCCACACACTCAGCTCTTAACCCCAGTGTGCAGAAAGTGTCAAAACGTGTTTTTCAGCAGAAATAAACATGTTTCTGCAACTTTGGTCAACCCCATGTAAGTTATGGGTCAGTAAATGCACACTTTTCAAAACGTGTTTTTCAGCCCGAAATAAACGCGTTTTTTCAGACAACTGAATCCCCATGTAACAGCAAGGCTCAGAAGAGCCCACACACTCAGATCTTAACCCCAGTGTGCAGAAAGTGTCAGAACGTGTTTTTCAGCAGAAATAAACATGTTTCTGCAAGTTTGGTCAACCCCATGTAAGTTATGGGGCAGTTAATGCACACTTTTCAAAACGTGTTTTTCAGCCCGAAATAAACGCGTTTTTTCAGACAACTGAATTCCCATGTAACATCAAGGCTCAGAAGAGCCCACACACTCAGATCTTAACCCCAGTGTGCAGAAAGTGTCAAAACGTGTTTTTCAGCAGAAATAAACATGTTTCTGCAAGTTTGGTCAACCCCATGTAAGTTATGGGGCAGTAAATGCACACTTTTCAAAACGTGTTTTTCAGCCCGAAATAAACGCGTTTTTTCAGACAACTGAATCCCCATGTAACATCAAGGCTCAGAAGAGCCCACACACTCAGCTCTTAACCCCAGTGTGCAGAAAGTGTCAAAATGTGTTTTTCAGCAGAAATAAACATGTTTCTGCAAGTTTGGTCAACCCCATGTAAGTTATGGGTCAGTAAATGCACACTTTTCAAAACGTGTTTATCAGCCCGAAATAAACGCGTTTTTTCAGACAACTGAATCCCCATGTAACAGCAAGGCTCAGAAGAGCCCACACACTCAGATCTTAACCCCAGTGTGCAGAAAGTGTCAGAACGTGTTTTTCAGCAGAAATAAACATGTTTCTGCAAGTTTGGTCAACCCCATGTAAGTTATGGGGCAGTAAATGCACACTTTTCAAAACGTGTTTTTCAGCCCGAAATAAACGCGTTTTTTCAGACAACTGAATCTCCATGTAACAGCAAGGCTCAGAAGAGCCCACACACTCAGCTCTTAACCCCAGTGTGCAGACAGTGTCAAAACGTGTTTTTCAGCAGAAATAAACATGTTTCTGCAAGTTTGGTCAACCCCATGTAAGTTATGGGGCAGTAAATGCACACTTTTCAAAACGTGTTTTTCAGCCCGAAATAAACGCGTTTTTTCAGACAACTGAATCCCCATGTAACATCAAGGCTCAGAAGAGCCCACACACTCAGCTCTTAACCCCAGTGTGCAGAAAGTGTCAAAATGTGTTTTTCAGCAGAAATAAACATGTTTCTGCAAGTTTGGTCAACCCCATGTAAGTTATGGGGCAGTAAATGCACACTTTTCAAAACGTGTTTTTCAGCCCGAAATAAACGCGTTTTTTCAGACAACTGAATCCCCATGTAACAGCAAGGCTCAGAAGAGCCCACACACTCAGATCTTAACCCCATTGTGCAGAAAGTGTCAGAACGTGTTTTTCAGCAGAAATAAACATGTTTCTGCAAGTTTGGTCAACCCCATGTAAGTTATGGGGCAGTAAATGCACACTTTTCAAAACGTGTTTTTCAGCCCGAAATAAACGCGTTTTTTCAGACAACTGAATCCCCATGTAACAGCAAAGCTCAGAAGAGCCCACACACTCAGATCTTAACCCCAGTGTGCAGAAAGTGTCAGAACGTGTTTTTCAGCAGAAATAAACATGTTTCTGCAAGTTTGGTCAACCCCATGTAAGTTATGGGGCAGTAAATGCACACTTTTCAAAACGTGTTTTTCAGCCCGAAATAAACGCGTTTTTTCAGACAACTGAATCCCCATGTAACAGCAAGGTTCAGAAGAGCCCACATACTCAGATCTTAACCCCATTGTGCAGAAAGTGTCAGAACGTGTTTTTCAGCAGAAATAAACATGTTTCTGCAAGTTTGGTCAACCCCATGTAAGTTATGGGGCAGTAAATGCACACTTTTCAAAACGTGTTTTTCAGCCCGAAATAAACGCGTTTTTTCAGACAACTGAATCCCCATGTAACATCAAGGCTCAGAAGAGCCCACACACTCAGCTCTTAACCCCAGTGTGCAGAAAGTGTCAAAACGTGTTTTTCAGCAGAAATAAACATGTTTCTGCAAGTTTGGTCAACCCCATGAAAGTTATGGGGCAGTAAATGCACACTTTTCAAAACGTGTTTTTCAGCCCGAAATAAACGCGTTTGTTCAGACAACTGAATCCCCATGTAACAGCAAGGCTCAGAAGAGCCCACACACTCAGCTCTTAACCCCAGTGTGCAGAAAGTGTCAAAACGTGTTTTTCAGCAGAAATAAACATGTTTCTGCAAGTTTGGTCAACCCCATGTAAGTTATGGGGCAGTAACAGCACACTTTTCAAAACGTGTTTTTCAGCCCGAAATAAACGCGTTTTTTCAGACAACTGAATCCCCATGTAACATCATGGCTCAGAAGAGCCCACACACTCAGCTCTTAACCCCAGTGTGCAGAAAGTGTCAAAACGTGTTTTTCAGCAGAAATAAACATGTTTCTGCAAGTTTGGTCAACCCCATGTAAGTTATGGGTCAGTAAATGCACACTTTTCAAAACGTGTTTTTCAGCCCGAAATAAACGCGTTTTTTCAGACAACTGAATCCCCATGTAACAGCAAGGCTCAGAAGAGCCCACACACTCAGATCTTAACCCCAGTGTGCAGAAAGTGTCAGAACGTGTTTTTCAGCAGAAATAAACATGTTTCTGCAAGTTTGGTCAACCCCATGTAAGTTATGGGGCAGTAAATGCACACTTTTCAAAACGTGTTTTTCAGCCCGAAATAAACGCGTTTTTTCAGACAACTGAATCCCCATGTAACATCAAGGCTCAGAAGAGCCCACACACTCAGCTCTTAACCCCAGTGTGCAGAAAGTGTCAAAACGTGTTTTTCAGCAGAAATAAACATGTTTCTGCAAGTTTGGTCAACCCCATGTAAGTTATGGGTCAGTAAATGCACACTTTTCAAAACGTGTTTTTCAGCCCGAAATAAACGCGTTTTTTCAGACAACTGAATCCCCATGTAACAGCAAGGCTCAGAAGAGCCCACACACTCAGATCTTAACCCCAGTGTGCAGAAAGTGTCAGAACGTGTTTTTCAGCAGAAATAAACATGTTTCTGCAAGTTTGGTCAACCCCATGTAAGTTATGGGGCAGTAAATGCACACTTTTCAAAACGTGTTTTTCAGCCCGAAATAAACGCGTTTTTTCAGACAACTGAATCCCCATGTAACATCAAGGCTCAGAAGAGCCCACACACTCAGCTCTTAACCCCAGTGTGCAGAAAGTGTCAAAACGTGTTTTTCAGCAGAAATAAACATGTTTCTGCAAGTTTGGTCAACCCCATGTAAGTTATGGGGCAGTAAATGCACACTTTTCAAAACGTGTTTTTCAGCCCGAAATAAACGCGTTTTTTCAGACAACTGAATCCCCATGTAACATCAAGGCTCAGAAGAGCCCACACACTCAGCTCTTAACCCCAGTGTGCAGAAAGTGTCAAAACGTGTTTTTCAGCAGAAATAAACATGTTTCTGCAACTTTGGTCAACCCCATGTAAGTTATGGGGCAGTAAATGCACACTTTTCAAAACGTGTTTTTCAGCCCGAAATAAACGCGTTTTTTCAGACAACTGAATCCCCATGTAACATCAAGGCTCAGAAGAGCCCACACACTCAGCTCTTAACCCCAGTGTGCAGAAAGTGTCAAAATGTGTTTTTCAGCAGAAATAAACATGTTTCTGCAAGTTTGGTAAACCCCATGTAAGTTATGGGGCAGTAAATGCACACTTTTCAAAACGTGTTTTTCAGCCCGAAATAAACGCGTTTTTTCAGACAACTGAATCTCCATGTAACAGCAAGGCTCAGAAGAGCCCACACAGTCAGCTCTTAACCCCAGTGTGCAGACAGTGTCAAAACGTGTTTTTCAGCAGAAATAAACATGTTTCTGCAAGTTTGGTCAACCCCATGTAAGTTATGGGGCAGTAAATGCACACTTTTCAAAACGTGTTTTTCAGCCCGAAATAAACGCGTTTTTTCAGACAACTGAATCCCCATGTAACATCAAGGCTCAGAAGAGCCCACACACTCAGCTCTTAACCCCAGTGTGCAGAAAGTGTCAAAATGTGTTTTTCAGCAGAAATAAACATGTTTCTGCAAGTTTGGTCAACCCCATGTAAGTTGTGGGGCAGTAAATGCACACTTTTCAAAACGTGTTTTTCAGCCCGAAATAAACGCGTTTTTTCAGACAACTGAATCTCCATGTAACAGCAAGGCTCAGAAGAGCCCACACACTCAGCTCTTAACCCCAGTGTGCAGAAAGTGTCAAAACGTGTTTTTCAGCAGAAATAAACATGTTTCTGCAAGTTTGGTCAACCCCATGTAAGTTATGGGGCAGTAAATGCACACTTTTCAAAACGTGTTTTTCAGCCCGAAATAAACGCGTTTTTTCAGACAACTGAATCCCCATGTAACATCAAGGCTCAGAAGAGCCCACACACTCAGCTCTTAACCCCAGTGTGCAGAAAGTGTCAAAATGTGTTTTTCAGCAGAAATAAACATGTTTCTGCAAGTTTGGTCAACCCCATGTAAGTTATGGGGCAGTAAATGCACACTTTTCAAAACGTGTTTTTCAGCCCGAAATAAACGCGTTTTTTCAGACAACTGAATCCCCATGTAACAGCAAAGCTCAGAAGAGCCCACACACTCAGATCTTAACCCCAGTGTGCAGAAAGTGTCAGAACGTGTTTTTCAGCAGAAATAAACATGTTTCTGCAAGTTTGGTCAACCCCATGAAAGTTATGGGGCAGTAAATGCACACTTTTCAAAACGTGTTTTTCAGCCCGAAATAAACGCGTTTTTTCAGACAACTGAATCCCCATGTAACAGCAAGGCTCAGAAGAGCCCACACACTCAGCTCTTAACCCCAGTGTGCAGAAAGTGTCAAAACGTGTTTTTCAGCAGAAATAAACATGTTTCTGCAAGTTTGGTCAACCCCATGTAAGTTATGGGGCAGTAACAGCACACTTTTCAAAACGTGTTTTTCAGCCCGAAATAAACGCGTTTTTTCAGACAACTGAATCCCCATGTAACATCAAGGCTCAGAAGAGCCCACACACTCAGCTCTTAACCCCAGTGTGCAGAAAGTGTCAAAACGTGTTTTTCAGCAGAAATAAACATGTTTCTGCAAGTTTGGTCAACCCCATGTAAGTTATGGGTCAGTAAATGCACACTTTTCAAAACGTGTTTTTCAGCCCGAAATAAACGCGTTTTTTCAGACAACTGAATCCCCATGTAACAGCAAGGCTCAGAAGAGCCCACACACTCAGATCTTAACCCCATTGTGCAGAAAGTGTCAGAACGTGTTTTTCAGCAGAAATAAACATGTTTCTGCAAGTTTGGTCAACCCCATGTAAGTTATGGGGCAGTAAATGCACACTTTTCAAAACGTGTTTTTCAGCCCGAAATAAACGCGTTTTTTCAGACAACTGAATCCCCATGTAACATCAAGGCTCAGAAGAGCCCACACACTCAGCTCTTAACCCCAGTGTGCAGAAAGTGTCAAAACGTGTTTTTCAGCAGAAATAAACATGTTTCTGCAAGTTTGGTCAACCCCATGTAAGTTATGGGTCAGTAAATGCACACTTTTCAAAACGTGTTTTTCAGCCCGAAATAAACGCGTTTTTTCAGACAACTGAATCCCCATGTAACATCAAGGCTCAGAAGAGCCCACACACTCAGCTCTTAACCCCAGTGTGCAGAAAGTGTCAAAACGTGTTTTTCAGCAGAAATAAACATGTTTCTGCAAGTTTGGTCAACCCCATGTAAGTTATGGGTCAGTAAATGCACACTTTTCAAAACGTGTTTTTCAGCCCGAAATAAACGCGTTTTTTCAGACAACTGAATCCCCATGTAACAGCAAGGCTCAGAAGAGCCCACACACTCAGATCTTAACCCCATTGTGCAGAAAGTGTCAGAACGTGTTTTTCAGCAGAAATAAACATGTTTCTGCAAGTTTGGTCAACCCCATGTAAGTTATGGGGCAGTAAATGCACACTTTTCAAAACGTGTTTTTCAGCCCGAAATAAACGCGTTTTTTCAGACAACTGAATCCCCATGTAACATCAAGGCTCAGAAGAGCCCACACACTCAGCTCTTAACCCCAGTGTGCAGAAAGTGTCAAAACGTGTTTTTCAGCAGAAATAAACATGTTTCTGCAAGTTTGGTCAACCCCATGTAAGTTATGGGGCAGTAAATGCACACTTTTCAAAACGTGTTTTTCAGCCCGAAATAAACGCGTTTTTTCAGACAACTGAATCCCCATGTAACATCAAGGCTCAGAAGAGCCCACACACTCAGCTCTTAACCCCAGTGTGCAGAAAGTGTCAAAACGTGTTTTTCAGCAGAAATAAACATGTTTCTGCAAGTTTGGTCAACCCCATGTAAGTTATGGGGCAGTAAATGCACACTTTTCAAAACGTGTTTTTCAGCCCGAAATAAACGCGTTTTTTCAGACAACTGAATCCCCATGTAACATCAAGGCTCAGAAGAGCCCACACACTCAGCTCTTAACCCCAGTGTGCAGAAAGTGTCAAAACGTGTTTTTCAGCAGAAATAAACATGTTTCTGCAAGTTTGGTCAACCCCATGTAAGTTATGGGGCAGTAAATGCACACTTTTCAAAACGTGTTTTTCAGCCCGAAATAAACGCGTTTTTTCAGACAACTGAATCCCCATGTAACATCAAGGCTCAGAAGAGCCCACACACTCAGCTCTTAACCCCAGTGTGCAGAAAGTGTCAAAACGTGTTTTTCAGCAGAAATAAACATGTTTCTGCAAGTTTGGTCAACCCCATGTAAGTTATGGGGCAGTAAATGCACACTTTTCAAAACGTGTTTTTCAGCCCGAAATAAACGCGTTTTTTCAGACAACTGAATCCCCATGTAACATCAAGGCTCAGAAGAGCCCACACACTCAGATCTTAACCCCAGTGTGCAGAAAGTGTCAAAACGTGTTTTTCAGCAGAAATAAACATGTTTCTGCAAGTTTGGTCAACCCCATGTAAGTTATGGGGCAGTAAATGCACACTTTTCAAAACGTGTTTTTCAGCCCGAAATAAACGCGTTTTTTCAGACAACTGAATCCCCATGTAACAGCAAGGCTCAGAAGAGCCCACACACTCAGCTCTTAACCCCAGTGTGCAGAAAGTGTCAGAACGTGTTTTTCTGCAGAAATAAACATGTTTCTGCAAGTTTGGTCAACCCCATGTAAGTTATGGGTCAGTAAATGCACACTTTTCAAAACGTGTTTTTCAGCCCGAAATAAACGCGTTTTTTCAGACAACTGAATCCCAATGTAACATCAAGGCTCAGAAGAGCCCACACACTCAGCTCTTAACCCCAGTGTGCAGAAAGTGTCAAAACGTGTTTTTCAGCTGAAATAAACATGTTTCTGCAAGTTTGGTCAACCCCATGTAAGTTATGGGTCAGTAAATGCACACTTTTCAAAACGTGTTTTTCAGCCCGAAATAAACGCGTTTTTTCAGACAACTGAATCCCCATGTAACAGCAAGGCTCAGAAGAGCCCACACACTCAGATCTTAACCCCAGTGTGCAGAAAGTGTCAGAACGTGTTTTTCAGCAGAAATAAACATGTTTCTGCAAGTTTGGTCAACCCCATGTAAGTTATGGGGCAGTAAATGCACACTTTTCAAAACGTGTTTTTCAGCCCGAAATAAACGCGTTTTTTCAGACAACTGAATCTCCATGTAACAGCAAGGCTCAGAAGAGCCCACACACTCAGCTCTTAACCCCAGTGTGCAGACAGTGTCAAAACGTGTTTTTCAGCAGAAATAAACATGTTTCTGCAAGTTTGGTCAACCCCATGTAAGTTATGGGGCAGTAAATGCACACTTTTCAAAACGTGTTTTTCAGCCCGAAATAAACGCGTTTTTTCAGACAACTGAATCCCCATGTAACAGCAAAGCTCAGAAGAGCCCACACACTCAGCTCTTAACCCCAGTGTGCAGAAAGTGTCAAAACGTGTTTTTCAGCAGAAATAAACATGTTTCTGCAAGTTTGGTCAACCCCATGTAAGTTATGGGGCAGTAAATGCACACTTTTCAAAACGTGTTTTTCAGCCCGAAATAAACACGTTTTTTCAGACAACTGAATCCCCATGTAACATCAAGGCTCAGAAGAGCCCACACACTCAGCTCTTAACCCCAGTGTGCAGAAAGTGTCAAAATGTGTTTTTCAGCAGAAATAAACATGTTTCTGCAAGTTTGGTCAACCCCATGTAAGTTATGGGGCAGTAAATGCACACTTTTCAAAACGTGTTTTTCAGCCCGAAATAAACGCGTTTTTTCAGACAACTGAATCCCCATGTAACAGCAAAGCTCAGAAGAGCCCACACACTCAGATCTTAACCCCAGTGTGCAGAAAGTGTCAGAACGTGTTTTTCAGCAGAAATAAACATGTTTCTGCAAGTTTGGTCAACCCCATGTAAGTTATGGGGCAGTAAATGCACACTTTTCAAAACGTGTTTTTCAGCCCGAAATAAACGCGTTTTTTCAGACAACTGAATCCCCATGTAACATCAAGGCTCAGAAGAGCCCACACACTCAGCTCTTAACCCCAGTGTGCAGAAAGTGTCAAAATGTGTTTTTCAGCAGAAATAAACATGTTTCTGCAAGTTTGGTCAACCCCATGTAAGTTATGGGGCAGTAAATGCACACTTTTCAAAACGTGTTTTTCAGCCCGAAATAAACGCGTTTTTTCAGACAACTGAATCCCCATGTAACAGCAAGGCTCAGAAGAGCCCACACACTCAGATCTTAACCCCATTGTGCAGAAAGTGTCAGAACGTGTTTTTCAGCAGAAATAAACATGTTTCTGCAAGTTTGGTCAACCCCATGTAAGTTATGGGGCAGTAAATGCACACTTTTCAAAACGTGTTTTTCAGCCCGAAATAAACGCGTTTTTTCAGACAACTGAATCCCCATGTAACAGCAAAGCTCAGAAGAGCCCACACACTCAGATCTTAACCCCAGTGTGCAGAAAGTGTCAGAACGTGTTTTTCAGCAGAAATAAACATGTTTCTGCAAGTTTGGTCAACCCCATGTAAGTTATGGGGCAGTAAATGCACACTTTTCAAAACGTGTTTTTCAGCCCGAAATAAACGCGTTTTTTCAGACAACTGAATCCCCATGTAACAGCAAGGTTCAGAAGAGCCCACATACTCAGATCTTAACCCCATTGTGCAGAAAGTGTCAGAACGTGTTTTTCAGCAGAAATAAACATGTTTCTGCAAGTTTGGTCAACCCCATGTAAGTTATGGGGCAGTAAATGCACACTTTTCAAAACGTGTTTTTCAGCCCGAAATAAACGCGTTTTTTCAGACAACTGAATCCCCATGTAACATCAAGGCTCAGAAGAGCCCACACACTCAGCTCTTAACCCCAGTGTGCAGAAAGTGTCAAAACGTGTTTTTCAGCAGAAATAAACATGTTTCTGCAAGTTTGGTCAACCCCATGTAAGTTATGGGGCAGTAAATGCACACTTTTCAAAACGTGTTTTTCAGCCCGAAATAAACGCGTTTTTTCAGACAACTGAATCCCCATGTAACAGCAAGGCTCAGAAGAGCCCACACACTCAGCTCTTAACCCCAGTGTGCAGAAAGTGTCAAAACGTGTTTTTCAGCAGAAATAAACATGTTTCTGCAAGTTTGGTCAACCCCATGTAAGTTATGGGGCAGTAACAGCACACTTTTCAAAACGTGTTTTTCAGCCCGAAATAAACGCGTTTTTTCAGACAACTGAATCCCCATGTAACATCAAGGCTCAGAAGAGCCCACACACTCAGCTCTTAACCCCAGTGTGCAGAAAGTGTCAAAACGTGTTTTTCAGCAGAAATAAACATGTTTCTGCAAGTTTGGTCAACCCCATGTAAGTTATGGGTCAGTAAATGCACACTTTTCAAAACGTGTTTTTCAGCCCGAAATAAACGCGTTTTTTCAGACAACTGAATCCCCATGTAACAGCAAGGCTCAGAAGAGCCCACACACTCAGATCTTAACCCCAGTGTGCAGAAAGTGTCAGAACGTGTTTTTCAGCAGAAATAAACATGTTTCTGCAAGTTTGGTCAACCCCATGTAAGTTATGGGGCAGTAAATGCACACTTTTCAAAACGTGTTTTTCAGCCCGAAATAAACGCGTTTTTTCAGACAACTGAATCCCCATGTAACATCAAGGCTCAGAAGAGCCCACACACTCAGCTCTTAACCCCAGTGTGCAGAAAGTGTCAAAACGTGTTTTTCAGCAGAAATAAACATGTTTCTGCAAGTTTGGTCAACCCCATGTAAGTTATGGGTCAGTAAATGCACACTTTTCAAAACGTGTTTTTCAGCCCGAAATAAACGCGTTTTTTCAGACAACTGAATCCCCATGTAACAGCAAGGCTCAGAAGAGCCCACACACTCAGATCTTAACCCCAGTGTGCAGAAAGTGTCAGAACGTGTTTTTCAGCAGAAATAAACATGTTTCTGCAAGTTTGGTCAACCCCATGTAAGTTATGGGGCAGTAAATGCACACTTTTCAAAACGTGTTTTTCAGCCCGAAATAAACGCGTTTTTTCAGACAACTGAATCCCCATGTAACATCAAGGCTCAGAAGAGCCCACACACTCAGCTCTTAACCCCAGTGTGCAGAAAGTGTCAAAACGTGTTTTTCAGCAGAAATAAACATGTTTCTGCAAGTTTGGTCAACCCCATGTAAGTTATGGGGCAGTAAATGCACACTTTTCAAAACGTGTTTTTCAGCCCGAAATAAACGCGTTTTTTCAGACAACTGAATCCCCATGTAACATCAAGGCTCAGAAGAGCCCACACACTCAGCTCTTAACCCCAGTGTGCAGAAAGTGTCAAAACGTGTTTTTCAGCAGAAATAAACATGTTTCTGCAACTTTGGTCAACCCCATGTAAGTTATGGGTCAGTAAATGCACACTTTTCAAAACGTGTTTTTCAGCCCGAAATAAACGCGTTTTTTCAGACAACTGAATCCCCATGTAACAGCAAGGCTCAGAAGAGCCCACACACTCAGATCTTAACCCCAGTGTGCAGAAAGTGTCAGAACGTGTTTTTCAGCAGAAATAAACATGTTTCTGCAAGTTTGGTCAACCCCATGTAAGTTATGGGGCAGTTAATGCACACTTTTCAAAACGTGTTTTTCAGCCCGAAATAAACGCGTTTTTTCAGACAACTGAATTCCCATGTAACATCAAGGCTCAGAAGAGCCCACACACTCAGATCTTAACCCCAGTGTGCAGAAAGTGTCAAAACGTGTTTTTCAGCAGAAATAAACATGTTTCTGCAAGTTTGGTCAACCCCATGTAAGTTATGGGTCAGTAAATGCACACTTTTCAAAACGTGTTTTTCAGCCCGAAATAAACGCGTTTTTTCAGACAACTGAATCCCCATGTAACATCAAGGCTCAGAAGAGCCCACACACTCAGCTCTTAACCCCAGTGTGCAGAAAGTGTCAAAATGTGTTTTTCAGCAGAAATAAACATGTTTCTGCAAGTTTGGTCAACCCCATGTAAGTTATGGGTCAGTAAATGCACACTTTTCAAAACGTGTTTATCAGCCCGAAATAAACGCGTTTTTTCAGACAACTGAATCCCCATGTAACAGCAAGGCTCAGAAGAGCCCACACACTCAGATCTTAACCCCAGTGTGCAGAAAGTGTCAGAACGTGTTTTTCAGCAGAAATAAACATGTTTCTGCAAGTTTGGTCAACCCCATGTAAGTTATGGGGCAGTAAATGCACACTTTTCAAAACGTGTTTTTCAGCCCGAAATAAACGCGTTTTTTCAGACAACTGAATCTCCATTTAACAGCAAGGCTCAGAAGAGCCCACACACTCAGCTCTTAACCCCAGTGTGCAGACAGTGTCAAAACGTGTTTTTCAGCAGAAATAAACATGTTTCTGCAAGTTTGGTCAACCCCATGTAAGTTATGGGGCAGTAAATGCACACTTTTCAAAACGTGTTTTTCAGCCCGAAATAAACGCGTTTTTTCAGACAACTGAATCCCCATGTAACAGCAAAGCTCAGAAGAGCCCACACACTCAGCTCTTAACCCCAGTGTGCAGAAAGTGTCAAAACGTGTTTTTCAGCAGAAATAAACATGTTTCTGCAAGTTTGGTCAACCCCATGTAAGTTATGGGGCAGTAAATGCACACTTTTCAAAACTTGTTTTTCAGCCCGAAATAAACGCGTTTTTTCAGACAACTGAATCCCCATGTAACATCAAGGCTCAGAAGAGCCCACACACTCAGCTCTTAACCCCAGTGTGCAGAAAGTGTCAAAATGTGTTTTTCAGCAGAAATAAACATGTTTCTGCAAGTTTGGTCAACCCCATGTAAGTTATGGGGCAGTAAATGCACACTTTTCAAAACGTGTTTTTCAGCCCGAAATAAACGCGTTTTTTCAGACAACTGAATCCCCATGTAACAGCAAAGCTCAGAAGAGCCCACACACTCAGATCTTAACCCCAGTGTGCAGAAAGTGTCAGAACGTGTTTTTCAGCAGAAATAAACATGTTTCTGCAAGTTTGGTCAACCCCATGTAAGTTATGGGGCAGTAAATGCACACTTTTCAAAACGTGTTTTTCAGCCCGAAATAAACGCGTTTTTTCAGACAACTGAATCCCCATGTAACATCAAGGCTCAGAAGAGCCCACACACTCAGCTCTTAACCCCAGTGTGCAGAAAGTGTCAAAATGTGTTTTTCAGCAGAAATAAACATGTTTCTGCAAGTTTGGTCAACCCCATGTAAGTTATGGGGCAGAAAATGCACACTTTTCAAAACGTGTTTTTCAGCCCGAAATAAACGCGTTTTTTCAGACAACTGAATCCCCATGTAACAGCAAGGCTCAGAAGAGCCCACACACTCAGATCTTAACCCCATTGTACAGAAAGTGTCAGAACGTGTTTTTCAGCAGAAATAAACATGTTTCTGCAAGTTTGGTCAACCCCATGTAAGTTATGGGGCAGTAAATGCACACTTTTCAAAACGTGTTTTTCAGCCCGAAATAAACGCGTTTTTTCAGACAACTGAATCCCCATGTAACAGCAAGGTTCAGAAGAGCCCACATACTCAGATCTTAACCCCATTGTGCAGAAAGTGTCAGAACGTGTTTTTCAGCAGAAATAAACATGTTTCTGCAAGTTTGGTCAACCCCATGTAAGTTATGGGGCAGTAAATGCACACTTTTCAAAACGTGTTTTTCAGCCCGAAATAAACGCGTTTTTTCAGACAACTGAATCCCCATGTAACATCAAGGCTCAGAAGAGCCCACACACTCAGCTCTTAACCCCAGTGTGCAGAAAGTGTCAAAACGTGTTTTTCAGCAGAAATAAACATGTTTCTGCAAGTTTGGTCAACCCCATGAAAGTTATGGGGCAGTAAATGCACACTTTTCAAAACGTGTTTTTCAGCCCGAAATAAACGCGTTTTTTCAGACAACTGAATCCCCATGTAACAGCAAGGCTCAGAAGAGCCCACACACTCAGCTCTTAACCCCAGTGTGCAGAAAGTGTCAAAACGTGTTTTTCAGCAGAAATAAACATGTTTCTGCAAGTTTGGTCAACCCCATGTAAGTTATGGGGCAGTAACAGCACACTTTTCAAAACGTGTTTTTCAGCCCGAAATAAACGCGTTTTTTCAGACAACTGAATCCCCATGTAACATCAAGGCTCAGAAGAGCCCACACACTCAGCTCTTAACCCCAGTGTGCAGAAAGTGTCAAAACGTGTTTTTCAGCAGAAATAAACATGTTTCTGCAAGTTTGGTCAACCCCATGTAAGTTATGGGTCAGTAAATGCACACTTTTCAAAACGTGTTTTTCAGCCCGAAATAAACGCGTTTTTTCAGACAACTGAATCCCCATGTAACAGCAAGGCTCAGAAGAGCCCACACACTCAGATCTTAACCCCAGTGTGCAGAAAGTGTCAGAACGTGTTTTTCAGCAGAAATAAACATGTTTCTGCAAGTTTGGTCAACCCCATGTAAGTTATGGGGCAGTAAATGCACACTTTTCAAAACGTGTTTTTCAGCCCGAAATAAACGCGTTTTTTCAGACAACTGAATCCCCATGTAACAGCAAAGCTCAGAAGAGCCCACACACTCAGCTCTTAACCCCAGTGTGCAGAAAGTGTCAAAATGTGTTTTTCAGCAGAAATAAACATGTTTCTGCAAGTTTGGTCAACCCCATGTAAGTTATGGGGCAGTAAATGCACACTTTTCAAAACGTGTTTTTCAGCCCGAAATAAACGCGTTTTTTCAGACAACTGAATCCCCATGTAACAGCAAAGCTCAGAAGAGCCCACACACTCAGATCTTAACCCCAGTGTGCAGAAAGTGTCAGAACGTGTTTTTCAGCAGAAATAAACATGTTTCTGCAAGTTTGGTCAACCCCATGTAAGTTATGGGGCAGTAAATGCACACTTTTCAAAACGTGTTTTTCAGCCCGAAATAAACGCGTTTTTTCAGACAACTGAATCCCCATGTAACAGCAAAGCTCAGAAGAGCCCACACACTCAGATCTTAACCCCAGTGTGCAGAAAGTGTCAGAACGTGTTTTTCAGCAGAAATAAACATGTTTCTGCAAGTTTGGTCAACCCCATGTAAGTTATGGGGCAGTAAATGCACACTTTTCAAAACGTGTTTTTCAGCCCGAAATAAACGCGTTTTTTCAGACAACTGAATCCCCATGTAACATCAAGGCTCAGAAGAGCCCACACACTCAGCTCTTAACCCCAGTGTGCAGAAAGTGTCAAAATGTGTTTTTCAGCAGAAATAAACATGTTTCTGCAAGTTTGGTCAACCCCATGTAAGTTATGGGGCAGAAAATGCACACTTTTCAAAACG
Source organism: Lepisosteus platostomus (assembly GCF_059453375.1). Lineage (NCBI taxonomy): Eukaryota > Metazoa > Chordata > Actinopteri > Semionotiformes > Lepisosteidae > Lepisosteus > Lepisosteus platostomus. Next base: position 53,711 of record NW_028291516.1, on the reverse strand, counting down.
TGTTTTTCAGCCCGAAATAAACGCGTTTTTTCAGACAACTGAATCCCCATGTAACAGCAAGGCTCAGAAGAGCCCACACACTCAGATCTTAACCCCATTGTACAGAAAGTGTCAGAACGTGTTTTTCAGCAGAAATAAACATGTTTCTGCAAGTTTGGTCAACCCCATGTAAGTTATGGGGCAGTAAATGCACACTTTTCAAAACGTGTTTTTCAGCCCGAAATAAACGCGTTTTTTCAGACAACTGAATCCCCATGTAACAGCAAGGTTCAGAAGAGCCCACATACTCAGATCTTCACCCCATTGTGCAGAAAGTGTCAGAACGTGTTTTTCAGCAGAAATAAACATGTTTCTGCAAGTTTGGTCAACCCCATGTAAGTTATGGGTCAGTAAATGCACACTTTTCAAAACGTGTTTATCAGCCCGAAATAAACGCGTTTTTTCAGACAACTGAATCCCCATGTAACAGCAAGGCTCAGAAGAGCCCACACACTCAGATCTTAACCCCAGTGTGCAGAAAGTGTCAGAACGTGTTTTTCAGCAGAAATAAACATGTTTCTGCAAGTTTGGTCAACCCCATGTAAGTTATGGGGCAGTAAATGCACACTTTTCAAAACGTGTTTTTCAGCCCGAAATAAACGCGTTTTTTCAGACAACTGAATCTCCATTTAACAGCAAGGCTCAGAAGAGCCCACACACTCAGCTCTTAACCCCAGTGTGCAGACAGTGTCAAAACGTGTTTTTCAGCAGAAATAAACATGTTTCTGCAAGTTTGGTCAACCCCATGTAAGTTATGGGGCAGTAAATGCACACTTTTCAAAACGTGTTTTTCAGCCCGAAATAAACGCGTTTTTTCAGACAACTGAATCCCCATGTAACAGCAAAGCTCAGAAGAGCCCACACACTCAGCTCTTAACCCCAGTGTGCAGAAAGTGTCAAAACGTGTTTTTCAGCAGAAATAAACATGTTTCTGCAAGTTTGGTCAACCCCATGTAAGTTATGGGGCAGTAAATGCACACTTTTCAAAACTTGTTTTTCAGCCCGAAATAAACGCGTTTTTTCAGACAACTGAATCCCCATGTAACATCAAGGCTCAGAAGAGCCCACACACTCAGCTCTTAACCCCAGTGTGCAGAAAGTGTCAAAATGTGTTTTTCAGCAGAAATAAACATGTTTCTGCAAGTTTGGTCAACCCCATGTAAGTTATGGGGCAGTAAATGCACACTTTTCAAAACGTGTTTTTCAGCCCGAAATAAACGCGTTTTTTCAGACAACTGAATCCCCATGTAACAGCAAAGCTCAGAAGAGCCCACACACTCAGATCTTAACCCCAGTGTGCAGAAAGTGTCAGAACGTGTTTTTCAGCAGAAATAAACATGTTTCTGCAAGTTTGGTCAACCCCATGTAAGTTATGGGGCAGTAAATGCACACTTTTCAAAACGTGTTTTTCAGCCCGAAATAAACGCGTTTTTTCAGACAACTGAATCCCCATGTAACATCAAGGCTCAGAAGAGCCCACACACTCAGCTCTTAACCCCAGTGTGCAGAAAGTGTCAAAATGTGTTTTTCAGCAGAAATAAACATGTTTCTGCAAGTTTGGTCAACCCCATGTAAGTTATGGGGCAGAAAATGCACACTTTTCAAAACGTGTTTTTCAGCCCGAAATAAACGCGTTTTTTCAGACAACTGAATCCCCATGTAACAGCAAGGCTCAGAAGAGCCCACACACTCAGATCTTAACCCCATTGTACAGAAAGTGTCAGAACGTGTTTTTCAGCAGAAATAAACATGTTTCTGCAAGTTTGGTCAACCCCATGTAAGTTATGGGGCAGTAAATGCACACTTTTCAAAACGTGTTTTTCAGCCCGAAATAAACGCGTTTTTTCAGACAACTGAATCCCCATGTAACAGCAAGGTTCAGAAGAGCCCACATACTCAGATCTTAACCCCATTGTGCAGAAAGTGTCAGAACGTGTTTTTCAGCAGAAATAAACATGTTTCTGCAAGTTTGGTCAACCCCATGTAAGTTATGGGGCAGTAAATGCACACTTTTCAAAACGTGTTTTTCAGCCCGAAATAAACGCGTTTTTTCAGACAACTGAATCCCCATGTAACATCAAGGCTCAGAAGAGCCCACACACTCAGCTCTTAACCCCAGTGTGCAGAAAGTGTCAAAACGTGTTTTTCAGCAGAAATAAACATGTTTCTGCAAGTTTGGTCAACCCCATGAAAGTTATGGGGCAGTAAATGCACACTTTTCAAAACGTGTTTTTCAGCCCGAAATAAACGCGTTTTTTCAGACAACTGAATCCCCATGTAACAGCAAGGCTCAGAAGAGCCCACACACTCAGCTCTTAACCCCAGTGTGCAGAAAGTGTCAAAACGTGTTTTTCAGCAGAAATAAACATGTTTCTGCAAGTTTGGTCAACCCCATGTAAGTTATGGGGCAGTAACAGCACACTTTTCAAAACGTGTTTTTCAGCCCGAAATAAACGCGTTTTTTCAGACAACTGAATCCCCATGTAACATCAAGGCTCAGAAGAGCCCACACACTCAGCTCTTAACCCCAGTGTGCAGAAAGTGTCAAAACGTGTTTTTCAGCAGAAATAAACATGTTTCTGCAAGTTTGGTCAACCCCATGTAAGTTATGGGTCAGTAAATGCACACTTTTCAAAACGTGTTTTTCAGCCCGAAATAAACGCGTTTTTTCAGACAACTGAATCCCCATGTAACAGCAAGGCTCAGAAGAGCCCACACACTCAGATCTTAACCCCAGTGTGCAGAAAGTGTCAGAACGTGTTTTTCAGCAGAAATAAACATGTTTCTGCAAGTTTGGTCAACCCCATGTAAGTTATGGGGCAGTAAATGCACACTTTTCAAAACGTGTTTTTCAGCCCGAAATAAACGCGTTTTTTCAGACAACTGAATCCCCATGTAACAGCAAAGCTCAGAAGAGCCCACACACTCAGCTCTTAACCCCAGTGTGCAGAAAGTGTCAAAATGTGTTTTTCAGCAGAAATAAACATGTTTCTGCAAGTTTGGTCAACCCCATGTAAGTTATGGGGCAGTAAATGCACACTTTTCAAAACGTGTTTTTCAGCCCGAAATAAACGCGTTTTTTCAGACAACTGAATCCCCATGTAACAGCAAAGCTCAGAAGAGCCCACACACTCAGATCTTAACCCCAGTGTGCAGAAAGTGTCAGAACGTGTTTTTCAGCAGAAATAAACATGTTTCTGCAAGTTTGGTCAACCCCATGTAAGTTATGGGGCAGTAAATGCACACTTTTCAAAACGTGTTTTTCAGCCCGAAATAAACGCGTTTTTTCAGACAACTGAATCCCCATGTAACAGCAAAGCTCAGAAGAGCCCACACACTCAGATCTTAACCCCAGTGTGCAGAAAGTGTCAGAACGTGTTTTTCAGCAGAAATAAACATGTTTCTGCAAGTTTGGTCAACCCCATGTAAGTTATGGGGCAGTAAATGCACACTTTTCAAAACGTGTTTTTCAGCCCGAAATAAACGCGTTTTTTCAGACAACTGAATCCCCATGTAACATCAAGGCTCAGAAGAGCCCACACACTCAGCTCTTAACCCCAGTGTGCAGAAAGTGTCAAAATGTGTTTTTCAGCAGAAATAAACATGTTTCTGCAAGTTTGGTCAACCCCATGTAAGTTATGGGGCAGAAAATGCACACTTTTCAAAACGTGTTTTTCAGCCCGAAATAAACGCGTTTTTTCAGACAACTGAATCCCCATGTAACAGCAAGGCTCAGAAGAGCCCACACACTCAGATCTTAACCCCATTGTACAGAAAGTGTCAGAACGTGTTTTTCAGCAGAAATAAACATGTTTCTGCAAGTTTGGTCAACCCCATGTAAGTTATGGGGCAGTAAATGCACACTTTTCAAAACGTGTTTTTCAGCCCGAAATAAACGCGTTTTTTCAGACAACTGAATCCCCATGTAACAGCAAGGTTCAGAAGAGCCCACATACTCAGATCTTCACCCCATTGTGCAGAAAGTGTCAGAACGTGTTTTTCAGCAGAAATAAACATGTTTCTGCAAGTTTGGTCAACCCCATGTAAGTTATGGGGCAGTAAATGCACACTTTTCAAAACGTGTTTTTCAGCCCGAAATAAACGCGTTTTTTCAGACAACTGAATCCCCATGTAACATCAAGGCTCAGAAGAGCCCACACACTCAGCTCTTAACCCCAGTGTGCAGAAAGTGTCAAAACGTGTTTTTCAGCAGAAATAAACATGTTTCTGCAAGTTTGGTCAACCCCATGAAAGTTATGGGGCAGTAAATGCACACTTTTCAAAACGTGTTTTTCAGCCCGAAATAAACGCGTTTTTTCAGACAACTGAATCCCCATGTAACAGCAAGGCTCAGAAGAGCCCACACACTCAGCTCTTAACCCCAGTGTGCAGAAAGTGTCAAAACGTGTTTTTCAGCAGAAATAAACATGTTTCTGCAAGTTTGGTCAACCCCATGTAAGTTATGGGGCAGTAACAGCACACTTTTCAAAACGTGTTTTTCAGCCCGAAATAAACGCGTTTTTTCAGACAACTGAATCCCCATGTAACATCATGGCTCAGAAGAGCCCACACACTCAGCTCTTAACCCCAGTGTGCAGAAAGTGTCAAAACGTGTTTTTCAGCAGAAATAAACATGTTTCTGCAAGTTTGGTCAACCCCATGTAAGTTATGGGTCAGTAAATGCACACTTTTCAAAACGTGTTTTTCAGCCCGAAATAAACGCGTTTTTTCAGACAACTGAATCCCCATGTAACAGCAAGGCTCAGAAGAGCCCACACACTCAGATCTTAACCCCAGTGTGCAGAAAGTGTCAGAACGTGTTTTTCAGCAGAAATAAACATGTTTCTGCAAGTTTGGTCAACCCCATGTAAGTTATGGGGCAGTAAATGCACACTTTTCAAAACGTGTTTTTCAGCCCGAAATAAACGCGTTTTTTCAGACAACTGAATCTCCATGTAACAGCAAGGCTCAGAAGAGCCCACACAGTCAGCTCTTAACCCCAGTGTGCAGACAGTGTCAAAACGTGTTTTTCAGCAGAAATAAACATGTTTCTGCAAGTTTGGTCAACCCCATGTAAGTTATGGGGCAGTAAATGCACACTTTTCAAAACGTGTTTTTCAGCCCGAAATAAACGCGTTTTTTCAGACAACTGAATCCCCATGTAACATCAAGGCTCAGAAGAGCCCACACACTCAGCTCTTAACCCCAGTGTGCAGAAAGTGTCAAAATGTGTTTTTCAGCAGAAATAAACATGTTTCTGCAAGTTTGGTCAACCCCATGTAAGTTATGGGGCAGTAAATGCACACTTTTCAAAACGTGTTTTTCAGCCCGAAATAAACGCGTTTTTTCAGACAACTGAATCTCCATGTAACAGCAAGGCTCAGAAGAGCCCACACACTCAGCTCTTAACCCCAGTGTGCAGAAAGTGTCAAAACGTGTTTTTCAGCAGAAATAAACATGTTTCTGCAAGTTTGGTCAACCCCATGTAAGTTATGGGGCAGTAAATGCACACTTTTCAAAACGTGTTTTTCAGCCCGAAATAAACGCGTTTTTTCAGACAACTGAATCCCCATGTAACATCAAGGCTCAGAAGAGCCCACACACTCAGCTCTTAACCCCAGTGTGCAGAAAGTGTCAAAATGTGTTTTTCAGCAGAAATAAACATGTTTCTGCAAGTTTGGTCAACCCCATGTAAGTTATGGGGCAGTAAATGCACACTTTTCAAAACGTGTTTTTCAGCCCGAAATAAACGCGTTTTTTCAGACAACTGAATCCCCATGTAACAGCAAAGCTCAGAAGAGCCCACACACTCAGATCTTAACCCCAGTGTGCAGAAAGTGTCAGAACGTGTTTTTCAGCAGAAATAAACATGTTTCTGCAAGTTTGGTCAACCCCATGTAAGTTATGGGGCAGTAAATGCACACTTTTCAAAACGTGTTTTTCAGCCCGAAATAAACGCGTTTTTTCAGACAACTGAATCCCCATGTAACATCAAGGCTCAGAAGAGCCCACACACTCAGCTCTTAACCCCAGTGTGCAGAAAGTGTCAAAACGTGTTTTTCAGCAGAAATAAACATGTTTCTGCAAGTTTGGTCAACCCCATGTAAGTTATGGGGCAGTAAATGCACACTTTTCAAAACGTGTTTTTCAGCCCGAAATAAACGCGTTTTTTCAGACAACTGAATCCCCATGTAACATCAAGGCTCAGAAGAGCCCACACACTCAGCTCTTAACCCCAGTGTGCAGAAAGTGTCAAAACGTGTTTTTCAGCAGAAATAAACATGTTTCTGCAACTTTGGTCAACCCCATGTAAGTTATGGGTCAGTAAATGCACACTTTTCAAAACGTGTTTTTCAGCCCGAAATAAACGCGTTTTTTCAGACAACTGAATCCCCATGTAACAGCAAGGCTCAGAAGAGCCCACACACTCAGATCTTAACCCCAGTGTGCAGAAAGTGTCAGAACGTGTTTTTCAGCAGAAATAAACATGTTTCTGCAAGTTTGGTCAACCCCATGTAAGTTATGGGGCAGTTAATGCACACTTTTCAAAACGTGTTTTTCAGCCCGAAATAAACGCGTTTTTTCAGACAACTGAATTCCCATGTAACATCAAGGCTCAGAAGAGCCCACACACTCAGATCTTAACCCCAGTGTGCAGAAAGTGTCAAAACGTGTTTTTCAGCAGAAATAAACATGTTTCTGCAAGTTTGGTCAACCCCATGTAAGTTATGGGTCAGTAAATGCACACTTTTCAAAACGTGTTTTTCAGCCCGAAATAAACGCGTTTTTTCAGACAACTGAATCCCCATGTAACATCAAGGCTCAGAAGAGCCCACACACTCAGATCTTAACCCCAGTGTGCAGAAAGTGTCAAAATGTGTTTTTCAGCAGAAATAAACATGTTTCTGCAAGTTTGGTCAACCCCATGTAAGTTATGGGGCAGTAAATGCACACTTTTCAAAACGTGTTTTTCAGCCCGAAATAAACGCGTTTTTTCAGACAACTGAATCCCCATGTAACATCAAGGCTCAGAAGAGCCCACACACTCAGCTCTTAACCCCAGTGTGCAGAAAGTGTCAAAACGTGTTTTTCAGCAGAAATAAACATGTTTCTGCAACTTTGGTCAACCCCATGTAAGTTATGGGTCAGTAAATGCACACTTTTCAAAACGTGTTTTTCAGCCCGAAATAAACGCGTTTTTTCAGACAACTGAATCCCCATGTAACAGCAAGGCTCAGAAGAGCCCACACACTCAGATCTTAACCCCAGTGTGCAGAAAGTGTCAGAACGTGTTTTTCAGCAGAAATAAACATGTTTCTGCAAGTTTGGTCAACCCCATGTAAGTTATGGGGCAGTTAATGCACACTTTTCAAAACGTGTTTTTCAGCCCGAAATAAACGCGTTTTTTCAGACAACTGAATTCCCATGTAACATCAAGGCTCAGAAGAGCCCACACACTCAGATCTTAACCCCAGTGTGCAGAAAGTGTCAAAACGTGTTTTTCAGCAGAAATAAACATGTTTCTGCAAGTTTGGTCAACCCCATGTAAGTTATGGGTCAGTAAATGCACACTTTTCAAAACGTGTTTTTCAGCCCGAAATAAACGCGTTTTTTCAGACAACTGAATCCCCATGTAACATCAAGGCTCAGAAGAGCCCACACACTCAGCTCTTAACCCCAGTGTGCAGAAAGTGTCAAAATGTGTTTTTCAGCAGAAATAAACATGTTTCTGCAAGTTTGGTCAACCCCATGTAAGTTATGGGTCAGTAAATGCACACTTTTCAAAACGTGTTTATCAGCCCGAAATAAACGCGTTTTTTCAGACAACTGAATCCCCATGTAACAGCAAGGCTCAGAAGAGCCCACACACTCAGATCTTAACCCCAGTGTGCAGAAAGTGTCAGAACGTGTTTTTCAGCAGAAATAAACATGTTTCTGCAAGTTTGGTCAACCCCATGTAAGTTATGGGGCAGTAAATGCACACTTTTCAAAACGTGTTTTTCAGCCCGAAATAAACGCGTTTTTTCAGACAACTGAATCTCCATTTAACAGCAAGGCTCAGAAGAGCCCACACACTCAGCTCTTAACCCCAGTGTGCAGACAGTGTCAAAACGTGTTTTTCAGCAGAAATAAACATGTTTCTGCAAGTTTGGTCAACCCCATGTAAGTTATGGGGCAGTAAATGCACACTTTTCAAAACGTGTTTTTCAGCCCGAAATAAACGCGTTTTTTCAGACAACTGAATCCCCATGTAACAGCAAAGCTCAGAAGAGCCCACACACTCAGCTCTTAACCCCAGTGTGCAGAAAGTGTCAAAACGTGTTTTTCAGCAGAAATAAACATGTTTCTGCAAGTTTGGTCAACCCCATGTAAGTTATGGGGCAGTAAATGCACACTTTTCAAAACTTGTTTTTCAGCCCGAAATAAACGCGTTTTTTCAGACAACTGAATCCCCATGTAACATCAAGGCTCAGAAGAGCCCACACACTCAGCTCTTAACCCCAGTGTGCAGAAAGTGTCAAAATGTGTTTTTCAGCAGAAATAAACATGTTTCTGCAAGTTTGGTCAACCCCATGTAAGTTATGGGGCAGTAAATGCACACTTTTCAAAACGTGTTTTTCAGCCCGAAATAAACGCGTTTTTTCAGACAACTGAATCCCCATGTAACAGCAAAGCTCAGAAGAGCCCACACACTCAGATCTTAACCCCAGTGTGCAGAAAGTGTCAGAACGTGTTTTTCAGCAGAAATAAACATGTTTCTGCAAGTTTGGTCAACCCCATGTAAGTTATGGGGCAGTAAATGCACACTTTTCAAAACGTGTTTTTCAGCCCGAAATAAACGCGTTTTTTCAGACAACTGAATCCCCATGTAACATCAAGGCTCAGAAGAGCCCACACACTCAGCTCTTAACCCCAGTGTGCAGAAAGTGTCAAAATGTGTTTTTCAGCAGAAATAAACATGTTTCTGCAAGTTTGGTCAACCCCATGTAAGTTATGGGGCAGAAAATGCACACTTTTCAAAACGTGTTTTTCAGCCCGAAATAAACGCGTTTTTTCAGACAACTGAATCCCCATGTAACAGCAAGGCTCAGAAGAGCCCACACACTCAGATCTTAACCCCATTGTGCAGAAAGTGTCAGAACGTGTTTTTCAGCAGAAATAAACATGTTTCTGCAAGTTTGGTCAACCCCATGTAAGTTATGGGGCAGTAAATGCACACTTTTCAAAACGTGTTTTTCAGCCCGAAATAAACGCGTTTTTTCAGACAACTGAATCCCCATGTAACAGCAAGGTTCAGAAGAGCCCACATACTCAGATCTTAACCCCATTGTGCAGAAAGTGTCAGAACGTGTTTTTCAGCAGAAATAAACATGTTTCTGCAAGTTTGGTCAACCCCATGTAAGTTATGGGGCAGTAAATGCACACTTTTCAAAACGTGTTTTTCAGCCCGAAATAAACGCGTTTTTTCAGACAACTGAATCCCCATGTAACATCAAGGCTCAGAAGAGCCCACACACTCAGCTCTTAACCCCAGTGTGCAGAAAGTGTCAAAACGTGTTTTTCAGCAGAAATAAACATGTTTCTGCAAGTTTGGTCAACCCCATGAAAGTTATGGGGCAGTAAATGCACACTTTTCAAAACGTGTTTTTCAGCCCGAAATAAACGCGTTTTTTCAGACAACTGAATCCCCATGTAACAGCAAGGCTCAGAAGAGCCCACACACTCAGCTCTTAACCCCAGTGTGCAGAAAGTGTCAAAACGTGTTTTTCAGCAGAAATAAACATGTTTCTGCAAGTTTGGTCAACCCCATGTAAGTTATGGGGCAGTAACAGCACACTTTTCAAAACGTGTTTTTCAGCCCGAAATAAACGCGTTTTTTCAGACAACTGAATCCCCATGTAACATCATGGCTCAGAAGAGCCCACACACTCAGCTCTTAACCCCAGTGTGCAGAAAGTGTCAAAACGTGTTTTTCAGCAGAAATAAACATGTTTCTGCAAGTTTGGTCAACCCCATGTAAGTTATGGGTCAGTAAATGCACACTTTTCAAAACGTGTTTTTCAGCCCGAAATAAACGCGTTTTTTCAGACAACTGAATCCCCATGTAACAGCAAGGCTCAGAAGAGCCCACACACTCAGATCTTAACCCCAGTGTGCAGAAAGTGTCAGAACGTGTTTTTCAGCAGAAATAAACATGTTTCTGCAAGTTTGGTCAACCCCATGTAAGTTATGGGGCAGTAAATGCACACTTTTCAAAACGTGTTTTTCAGCCCGAAATAAACGCGTTTTTTCAGACAACTGAATCTCCATGTAACAGCAAGGCTCAGAAGAGCCCACACAGTCAGCTCTTAACCCCAGTGTGCAGACAGTGTCAAAACGTGTTTTTCAGCAGAAATAAACATGTTTCTGCAAGTTTGGTCAACCCCATGTAAGTTATGGGGCAGTAAATGCACACTTTTCAAAACGTGTTTTTCAGCCCGAAATAAACGCGTTTTTTCAGACAACTGAATCCCCATGTAACATCAAGGCTCAGAAGAGCCCACACACTCAGCTCTTAACCCCAGTGTGCAGAAAGTGTCAAAATGTGTTTTTCAGCAGAAATAAACATGTTTCTGCAAGTTTGGTCAACCCCATGTAAGTTATGGGGCAGTAAATGCACACTTTTCAAAACGTGTTTTTCAGCCCGAAATAAACGCGTTTTTTCAGACAACTGAATCTCCATGTAACAGCAAGGCTCAGAAGAGCCCACACACTCAGCTCTTAACCCCAGTGTGCAGAAAGTGTCAAAACGTGTTTTTCAGCAGAAATAAACATGTTTCTGCAAGTTTGGTCAACCCCATGTAAGTTATGGGGCAGTAAATGCACACTTTTCAAAACGTGTTTTTCAGCCCGAAATAAACGCGTTTTTTCAGACAACTGAATCCCCATGTAACATCAAGGCTCAGAAGAGCCCACACACTCAGCTCTTAACCCCAGTGTGCAGAAAGTGTCAAAATGTGTTTTTCAGCAGAAATAAACATGTTTCTGCAAGTTTGGTCAACCCCATGTAAGTTATGGGGCAGTAAATGCACACTTTTCAAAACGTGTTTTTCAGCCCGAAATAAACGCGTTTTTTCAGACAACTGAATCCCCATGTAACAGCAAAGCTCAGAAGAGCCCACACACTCAGATCTTAACCCCAGTGTGCAGAAAGTGTCAGAACGTGTTTTTCAGCAGAAATAAACATGTTTCTGCAAGTTTGGTCAACCCCATGTAAGTTATGGGGCAGTAAATGCACACTTTTCAAAACGTGTTTTTCAGCCCGAAATAAACGCGTTTTTTCAGACAACTGAATCCCCATGTAACATCAAGGCTCAGAAGAGCCCACACACTCAGCTCTTAACCCCAGTGTGCAGAAAGTGTCAAAATGTGTTTTTCAGCAGAAATAAACATGTTTCTGCAAGTTTGGTAAACCCCATGTAAGTTATGGGGCAGTAAATGCACACTTTTCAAAACGTGTTTTTCAGCCCGAAATAAACGCGTTTTTTCAGACAACTGAATCCCCATGTAACAGCAAGGCTCAGAAGAGCCCACACACTCAGATCTTAACCCCATTGTGCAGAAAGTGTCAGAACGTGTTTTTCAGCAGAAATAAACATGTTTCTGCAAGTTTGGTCAACCCCATGTAAGTTATGGGGCAGTAAATGCACACTTTTCAAAACGTGTTTTTCAGCCCGAAATAAACGCGTTTTTTCAGACAACTGAATCCCCATGTAACAGCAAAGCTCAGAAGAGCCCACACACTCAGATCTTAACCCCAGTGTGCAGAAAGTGTCAGAACGTGTTTTTCAGCAGAAATAAACATGTTTCTGCAAGTTTGGTCAACCCCATGTAAGTTATGGGGCAGTAAATGCACACTTTTCAAAACGTGTTTTTCAGCCCGAAATAAACGCGTTTTTTCAGACAACTGAATCCCCATGTAACAGCAAGGTTCAGAAGAGCCCACATACTCAGATCTTAACCCCATTGTGCAGAAAGTGTCAGAACGTGTTTTTCAGCAGAAATAAACATGTTTCTGCACGTTTGGTCAACCCCATGTAAGTTATGGGGCAGTAAATGCACACTTTTCAAAACGTGTTTTTCAGCCCGAAATAAACGCGTTTTTTCAGACAACTGAATCCCCATGTAACATCAAGGCTCAGAAGAGCCCACACACTCAGCTCTTAACCCCAGTGTGCAGAAAGTGTCAAAACGTGTTTTTCAGCAGAAATAAACATGTTTCTGCAAGTTTGGTCAACCCCATGAAAGTTATGGGGCAGTAAATGCACACTTTTCAAAACGTGTTTTTCAGCCCGAAATAAACGCGTTTTTTCAGACAACTGAATCCCCATGTAACAGCAAGGCTCAGAAGAGCCCACACACTCAGCTCTTAACCCCAGTGTGCAGAAAGTGTCAAAACGTGTTTTTCAGCAGAAATAAACATGTTTCTGCAAGTTTGGTCAACCCCATGTAAGTTATGGGGCAGTAACAGCACACTTTTCAAAACGTGTTTTTCAGCCCGAAATAAACGCGTTTTTTCAGACAACTGAATCCCCATGTAACATCAAGGCTCAGAAGAGCCCACACACTCAGCTCTTAACCCCAGTGTGCAGAAAGTGTCAAAACGTGTTTTTCAGCAGAAATAAACATGTTTCTGCAAGTTTGGTCAACCCCATGTAAGTTATGGGTCAGTAAATGCACACTTTTCAAAACGTGTTTTTCAGCCCGAAATAAACGCGTTTTTTCAGACAACTGAATCCCCATGTAACAGCAAGGCTCAGAAGAGCCCACACACTCAGATCTTAACCCCATTGTGCAGAAAGTGTCAGAACATGTTTTTCAGCAGAAATAAACATGTTTCTGCAAGTTTGGTCAACCCCATGTAAGTTATGGGGCAGTAAATGCACACTTTTCAAAACGTGTTTTTCAGCCCGAAATAAACGCGTTTTTTCAGACAACTGAATCCCCATGTAACATCAAGGCTCAGAAGAGCCCACACACTCAGCTCTTAACCCCAGTGTGCAGAAAGTGTCAAAACGTGTTTTTCAGCAGAAATAAACATGTTTCTGCAAGTTTGGTCAACCCCATGTAAGTTATGGGTCAGTAAATGCACACTTTTCAAAACGTGTTTTTCAGCCCGAAATAAACGCGTTTTTTCAGACAACTGAATCCCCATGTAACATCAAGGCTCAGAAGAGCCCACACACTCAGCTCTTAACCCCAGTGTGCAGAAAGTGTCAAAACGTGTTTTTCAGCAGAAATAAACATGTTTCTGCAAGTTTGGTCAACCCCATGTAAGTTATGGGTCAGTAATTGCACACTTTTCAAAACGTGTTTTTCAGCCCGAAATAAACGCGTTTTTTCAGACAACTGAATCCCCATGTAACAGCAAGGCTCAGAAGAGCCCACACACTCAGATCTTAACCCCAGTGTGCAGAAAGTGTCAGAACGTGTTTTTCAGCAGAAATAAACATGTTTCTGCAAGTTTGGTCAACCCCATGTAAGTTATGGGGCAGTAAATGCACACTTTTCAAAACGTGTTTTTCAGCCCGAAATAAACGCGTTTTTTCAGACAACTGAATCCCCATGTAACATCAAGGCTCAGAAGAGCCCACACACTCAGCTCTTAACCCCAGTGTGCAGAAAGTGTCAAAACGTGTTTTTCAGCAGAAATAAACATGTTTCTGCAAGTTTGGTCAACCCCATGTAAGTTATGGGGCAGTAACAGCACACTTTTCAAAACGTGTTTTTCAGCCCGAAATAAACGCGTTTTTTCAGACAACTGAATCCCCATGTAACATCATGGCTCAGAAGAGCCCACACACTCAGCTCTTAACCCCAGTGTGCAGAAAGTGTCAAAACGTGTTTTTCAGCAGAAATAAACATGTTTCTGCAAGTTTGGTCAACCCCATGTAAGTTATGGGTCAGTAAATGCACACTTTTCAAAACGTGTTTTTCAGCCCGAAATAAACGCGTTTTTTCAGACAACTGAATCCCCATGTAACAGCAAGGCTCAGAAGAGCCCACACACTCAGATCTTAACCCCAGTGTGCAGAAAGTGTCAGAACGTGTTTTTCAGCAGAAATAAACATGTTTCTGCAAGTTTGGTCAACCCCATGTAAGTTATGGGGCAGTAAATGCACACTTTTCAAAACGTGTTTTTCAGCCCGAAATAAACGCGTTTTTTCAGACAACTGAATCTCCATGTAACAGCAAGGCTCAGAAGAGCCCACACAGTCAGCTCTTAACCCCAGTGTGCAGACAGTGTCAAAACGTGTTTTTCAGCAGAAATAAACATGTTTCTGCAAGTTTGGTCAACCCCATGTAAGTTATGGGGCAGTAAATGCACACTTTTCAAAACGTGTTTTTCAGCCCGAAATAAACGCGTTTTTTCAGACAACTGAATCCCCATGTAACATCAAGGCTCAGAAGAGCCCACACACTCAGCTCTTAACCCCAGTGTGCAGAAAGTGTCAAAATGTGTTTTTCAGCAGAAATAAACATGTTTCTGCAAGTTTGGTCAACCCCATGTAAGTTATGGGGCAGTAAATGCACACTTTTCAAAACGTGTTTTTCAGCCCGAAATAAACGCGTTTTTTCAGACAACTGAATCTCCATGTAACAGCAAGGCTCAGAAGAGCCCACACACTCAGCTCTTAACCCCAGTGTGCAGAAAGTGTCAAAACGTGTTTTTCAGCAGAAATAAACATGTTTCTGCAAGTTTGGTCAACCCCATGTAAGTTATGGGGCAGTAAATGCACACTTTTCAAAACGTGTTTTTCAGCCCGAAATAAACGCGTTTTTTCAGACAACTGAATCCCCATGTAACATCAAGGCTCAGAAGAGCCCACACACTCAGCTCTTAACCCCAGTGTGCAGAAAGTGTCAAAATGTGTTTTTCAGCAGAAATAAACATGTTTCTGCAAGTTTGGTCAACCCCATGTAAGTTATGGGGCAGTAAATGCACACTTTTCAAAACGTGTTTTTCAGCCCGAAATAAACGCGTTTTTTCAGACAACTGAATCCCCATGTAACAGCAAAGCTCAGAAGAGCCCACACACTCAGATCTTAACCCCAGTGTGCAGAAAGTGTCAGAACGTGTTTTTCAGCAGAAATAAACATGTTTCTGCAAGTTTGGTCAACCCCATGTAAGTTATGGGGCAGTAAATGCACACTTTTCAAAACGTGTTTTTCAGCCCGAAATAAACGCGTTTTTTCAGACAACTGAATCCCCATGTAACATCAAGGCTCAGAAGAGCCCACACACTCAGCTCTTAACCCCAGTGTGCAGAAAGTGTCAAAATGTGTTTTTCAGCAGAAATAAACATGTTTCTGCAAGTTTGGTAAACCCCATGTAAGTTATGGGGCAGTAAATGCACACTTTTCAAAACGTGTTTTTCAGCCCGAAATAAACGCGTTTTTTCAGACAACTGAATCCCCATGTAACAGCAAGGCTCAGAAGAGCCCACACACTCAGATCTTAACCCCATTGTGCAGAAAGTGTCAGAACGTGTTTTTCAGCAGAAATAAACATGTTTCTGCAAGTTTGGTCAACCCCATGTAAGTTATGGGGCAGTAAATGCACACTTTTCAAAACGTGTTTTTCAGCCCGAAATAAACGCGTTTTTTCAGACAACTGAATCCCCATGTAACAGCAAAGCTCAGAAGAGCCCACACACTCAGATCTTAACCCCAGTGTGCAGAAAGTGTCAGAACGTGTTTTTCAGCAGAAATAAACATGTTTCTGCAAGTTTGGTCAACCCCATGTAAGTTATGGGGCAGTAAATGCACACTTTTCAAAACGTGTTTTTCAGCCCGAAATAAACGCGTTTTTTCAGACAACTGAATCCCCATGTAACAGCAAGGTTCAGAAGAGCCCACATACTCAGATCTTAACCCCATTGTGCAGAAAGTGTCAGAACGTGTTTTTCAGCAGAAATAAACATGTTTCTGCACGTTTGGTCAACCCCATGTAAGTTATGGGGCAGTAAATGCACACTTTTCAAAACGTGTTTTTCAGCCCGAAATAAACGCGTTTTTTCAGACAACTGAATCCCCATGTAACATCAAGGCTCAGAAGAGCCCACACACTCAGCTCTTAACCCCAGTGTGCAGAAAGTGTCAAAACGTGTTTTTCAGCAGAAATAAACATGTTTCTGCAAGTTTGGTCAACCCCATGAAAGTTATGGGGCAGTAAATGCACACTTTTCAAAACGTGTTTTTCAGCCCGAAATAAACGCGTTTTTTCAGACAACTGAATCCCCATGTAACAGCAAGGCTCAGAAGAGCCCACACACTCAGCTCTTAACCCCAGTGTGCAGAAAGTGTCAAAACGTGTTTTTCAGCAGAAATAAACATGTTTCTGCAAGTTTGGTCAACCCCATGTAAGTTATGGGGCAGTAACAGCACACTTTTCAAAACGTGTTTTTCAGCCCGAAATAAACGCGTTTTTTCAGACAACTGAATCCCCATGTAACATCAAGGCTCAGAAGAGCCCACACACTCAGCTCTTAACCCCAGTGTGCAGAAAGTGTCAAAACGTGTTTTTCAGCAGAAATAAACATGTTTCTGCAAGTTTGGTCAACCCCATGTAAGTTATGGGTCAGTAAATGCACACTTTTCAAAACGTGTTTTTCAGCCCGAAATAAACGCGTTTTTTCAGACAACTGAATCCCCATGTAACAGCAAGGCTCAGAAGAGCCCACACACTCAGATCTTAACCCCATTGTGCAGAAAGTGTCAGAACATGTTTTTCAGCAGAAATAAACATGTTTCTGCAAGTTTGGTCAACCCCATGTAAGTTATGGGGCAGTAAATGCACACTTTTCAAAACGTGTTTTTCAGCCCGAAATAAACGCGTTTTTTCAGACAACTGAATCCCCATGTAACATCAAGGCTCAGAAGAGCCCACACACTCAGCTCTTAACCCCAGTGTGCAGAAAGTGTCAAAACGTGTTTTTCAGCAGAAATAAACATGTTTCTGCAAGTTTGGTCAACCCCATGTAAGTTATGGGTCAGTAAATGCACACTTTTCAAAACGTGTTTTTCAGCCCGAAATAAACGCGTTTTTTCAGACAACTGAATCCCCATGTAACATCAAGGCTCAGAAGAGCCCACACACTCAGCTCTTAACCCCAGTGTGCAGAAAGTGTCAAAACGTGTTTTTCAGCAGAAATAAACATGTTTCTGCAAGTTTGGTCAACCCCATGTAAGTTATGGGTCAGTAATTGCACACTTTTCAAAACGTGTTTTTCAGCCCGAAATAAACGCGTTTTTTCAGACAACTGAATCCCCATGTAACAGCAAGGCTCAGAAGAGCCCACACACTCAGATCTTAACCCCAGTGTGCAGAAAGTGTCAGAACGTGTTTTTCAGCAGAAATAAACATGTTTCTGCAAGTTTGGTCAACCCCATGTAAGTTATGGGGCAGTAAATGCACACTTTTCAAAACGTGTTTTTCAGCCCGAAATAAACGCGTTTTTTCAGACAACTGAATCCCCATGTAACATCAAGGCTCAGAAGAGCCCACACACTCAGCTCTTAACCCCAGTGTGCAGAAAGTGTCAAAACGTGTTTTTCAGCAGAAATAAACATGTTTCTGCAAGTTTGGTCAACCCCATGTAAGTTATGGGGCAGTAAATGCACACTTTTCAAAACGTGTTTTTCAGCCCGAAATAAACGCGTTTTTTCAGACAACTGAATCCCCATGTAACATCAAGGCTCAGAAGAGCCCACACACTCAGCTCTTAACCCCAGTGTGCAGAAAGTGTCAAAACGTGTTTTTCAGCAGAAATAAACATGTTTCTGCAAGTTTGGTCAACCCCATGTAAGTTATGGGGCAGTAAATGCACACTTTTCAAAACGTGTTTTTCAGCCCGAAATAAACGCGTTTTTTCAGACAACTGAATCCCAATGTAACATCAAGGCTCAGAAGAGCCCACACACTCAGCTCTTAACCCCAGTGTGCAGAAAGTGTCAAAACGTGTTTTTCAGCAGAAATAAACATGTTTCTGCAAGTTTGGTCAACCCCATGTAAGTTATGGGGCAGTAAATGCACACTTTTCAAAACGTGTTTTTCAGCCCGAAATAAACGCGTTTTTTCAGACAACTGAATCCCCATGTAACATCAAGGCTCAGAAGAGCCCACACACTCAGATCTTAACTCCAGTGTGCAGAAAGTGTCAAAACGTGTTTTTCAGCAGAAATAAACATGTTTCTGCAAGTTTGGTCAACGCCATGTAAGTTATGGGGCAGTAAATGCACACTTTTCAAAACGTGTTTTTCAGCCCGAAATAAACGCGTTTTTTCAGACAACTGAATCCCCATGTAACAGCAAGGCTCAGAAGAGCCCACACACTCAGCTCTTAACCCCAGTGTGCAGAAAGTGTCAGAACGTGTTTTTCTGCAGAAATAAACATGTTTCTGCAAGTTTGGTCAACCCCATGTAAGTTATGGGTCAGTAAATGCACACTTTTCAAAACGTGTTTTTCAGCCCGAAATAAACGCGTTTTTTCAGACAACTGAATCCCCATGTAACATCAAGGCTCAGAAGAGCCCACACACTCAGCTCTTAACCCCAGTGTGCAGAAAGTGTCAAAACGTGTTTTTCAGCAGAAATAAACATGTTTCTGCAAGTTTGGTCAACCCCATGTAAGTTATGGGTCAGTAAATGCACACTTTTCAAAACGTGTTTTTCAGCCCGAAATAAACGCGTTTTTTCAGACAACTGAATCCCCATGTAACAGCAAGGCTCAGAAGAGCCCACACACTCAGATCTTAACCCCAGTGTGCAGAAAGTGTCAGAACGTGTTTTTCAGCAGAAATAAACATGTTTCTGCAAGTTTGGTCAACCCCATGTAAGTTATGGGGCAGTAAATGCACACTTTTCAAAACGTGTTTTTCAGCCCGAAATAAACGCGTTTTTTCAGACAACTGAATCTCCATGTAACAGCAAGGCTCAGAAGAGCCCACACACTCAGCTCTTAACCCCAGTGTGCAGACAGTGTCAAAACGTGTTTTTCAGCAGAAATAAACATGTTTCTGCAAGTTTGGTCAACCCCATGTAAGTTATGGGGCAGTAAATGCACACTTTTCAAAACGTGTTTTTCAGCCCGAAATAAACGCGTTTTTTCAGACAACTGAATCCCCATGTAACAGCAAAGCTCAGAAGAGCCCACACACTCAGCTCTTAACCCCAGTGTGCAGAAAGTGTCAAAACGTGTTTTTCAGCAGAAATAAACATGTTTCTGCAAGTTTGGTCAACCCCATGTAAGTTATGGGGCAGTAAATGCACACTTTTCAAAACGTGTTTTTCAGCCCGAAATAAACGCGTTTTTTCAGACAACTGAATCCCCATGTAACATCAAGGCTCAGAAGAGCCCACACACTCAGCTCTTAACCCCAGTGTGCAGAAAGTGTCAAAATGTGTTTTTCAGCAGAAATAAACATGTTTCTGCAAGTTTGGTCAACCCCATGTAAGTTATGGGGCAGTAAATGCACACTTTTCAAAACGTGTTTTTCAGCCCGAAATAAACGCGTTTTTTCAGACAACTGAATCCCCATGTAACAGCAAAGCTCAGAAGAGCCCACACACTCAGATCTTAACCCCAGTGTGCAGAAAGTGTCAGAACGTGTTTTTCAGCAGAAATAAACATGTTTCTGCAAGTTTGGTCAACCCCATGTAAGTTATGGGGCAGTAAATGCACACTTTTCAAAACGTGTTTTTCAGCCCGAAATAAACGCGTTTTTTCAGACAACTGAATCCCCATGTAACATCAAGGCTCAGAAGAGCCCACACACTCAGCTCTTAACCCCAGTGTGCAGAAAGTGTCAAAATGTGTTTTTCAGCAGAAATAAACATGTTTCTGCAAGTTTGGTCAACCCCATGTAAGTTATGGGGCAGTAAATGCACACTTTTCAAAACGTGTTTTTCAGCCCGAAATAAACGCGTTTTTTCAGACAACTGAATCCCCATGTAACAGCAAGGCTCAGAAGAGCCCACACACTCAGATCTTAACCCCATTGTGCAGAAAGTGTCAGAACGTGTTTTTCAGCAGAAATAAACATGTTTCTGCAAGTTTGGTCAACCCCATGTAAGTTATGGGGCAGTAAATGCACACTTTTCAAAACGTGTTTTTCAGCCCGAAATAAACGCGTTTTTTCAGACAACTGAATCCCCATGTAACAGCAAAGCTCAGAAGAGCCCACACACTCAGATCTTAACCCCAGTGTGCAGAAAGTGTCAGAACGTGTTTTTCAGCAGAAATAAACATGTTTCTGCAAGTTTGGTCAACCCCATGTAAGTTATGGGGCAGTAAATGCACACTTTTCAAAACGTGTTTTTCAGCCCGAAATAAACGCGTTTTTTCAGACAACTGAATCCCCATGTAACAGCAAGGTTCAGAAGAGCCCACATACTCAGATCTTAACCCCATTGTGCAGAAAGTGTCAGAACGTGTTTTTCAGCAGAAATAAACATGTTTCTGCAAGTTTGGTCAACCCCATGTAAGTTATGGGGCAGTAAATGCACACTTTTCAAAACGTGTTTTTCAGCCCGAAATAAACGCGTTTTTTCAGACAACTGAATCCCCATGTAACATCAAGGCTCAGAAGAGCCCACACACTCAGCTCT
The DNA here is from genome assembly GCF_059453375.1 of Lepisosteus platostomus. Lineage (NCBI taxonomy): Eukaryota > Metazoa > Chordata > Actinopteri > Semionotiformes > Lepisosteidae > Lepisosteus > Lepisosteus platostomus. The sequence goes on along the minus strand of NW_028291516.1, from coordinate 33,022 downwards.
TAACCCCAGTGTGCAGAAAGTGTCAAAACGTGTTTTTCAGCAGAAATAAACATGTTTCTGCAAGTTTGGTCAACCCCATGTAAGTTATGGGGCAGTAAATGCACACTTTTCAAAACGTGTTTTTCAGCCCGAAATAAACGCGTTTTTTCAGACAACTGAATCCCCATGTAACAGCAAGGCTCAGAAGAGCCCACACACTCAGATCTTAACCCCAGTGTGCAGAAAGTGTCAGAACGTGTTTTTCAGCAGAAATAAACATGTTTCTGCAAGTTTGGTCAACCCCATGTAAGTTATGGGGCAGTAAATGCACACTTTTCAAAACGTGTTTTTCAGCCCGAAATAAACGCGTTTTTTCAGACAACTGAATCCCCATGTAACATCAAGGCTCAGAAGAGCCCACACACTCAGCTCTTAACCCCAGTGTGCAGAAAGTGTCAAAACGTGTTTTTCAGCAGAAATAAACATGTTTCTGCAAGTTTGGTCAACCCCATGTAAGTTATGGGTCAGTAAATGCACACTTTTCAAAACGTGTTTTTCAGCCCGAAATAAACGCGTTTTTTCAGACAACTGAATCCCCATGTAACAGCAAGGCTCAGAAGAGCCCACACACTCAGATCTTAACCCCAGTGTGCAGAAAGTGTCAGAACGTGTTTTTCAGCAGAAATAAACATGTTTCTGCAAGTTTGGTCAACCCCATGTAAGTTATGGGGCAGTAAATGCACACTTTTCAAAACGTGTTTTTCAGCCCGAAATAAACGCGTTTTTTCAGACAACTGAATCCCCATGTAACATCAAGGCTCAGAAGAGCCCACACACTCAGCTCTTAACCCCAGTGTGCAGAAAGTGTCAAAACGTGTTTTTCAGCAGAAATAAACATGTTTCTGCAAGTTTGGTCAACCCCATGTAAGTTATGGGGCAGTAAATGCACACTTTTCAAAACGTGTTTTTCAGCCCGAAATAAACGCGTTTTTTCAGACAACTGAATCCCCATGTAACATCAAGGCTCAGAAGAGCCCACACACTCAGCTCTTAACCCCAGTGTGCAGAAAGTGTCAAAACGTGTTTTTCAGCAGAAATAAACATGTTTCTGCAACTTTGGTCAACCCCATGTAAGTTATGGGTCAGTAAATGCACACTTTTCAAAACGTGTTTTTCAGCCCGAAATAAACGCGTTTTTTCAGACAACTGAATCCCCATGTAACAGCAAGGCTCAGAAGAGCCCACACACTCAGATCTTAACCCCAGTGTGCAGAAAGTGTCAGAACGTGTTTTTCAGCAGAAATAAACATGTTTCTGCAAGTTTGGTCAACCCCATGTAAGTTATGGGGCAGTTAATGCACACTTTTCAAAACGTGTTTTTCAGCCCGAAATAAACGCGTTTTTTCAGACAACTGAATTCCCATGTAACATCAAGGCTCAGAAGAGCCCACACACTCAGATCTTAACCCCAGTGTGCAGAAAGTGTCAAAACGTGTTTTTCAGCAGAAATAAACATGTTTCTGCAAGTTTGGTCAACCCCATGTAAGTTATGGGGCAGTAAATGCACACTTTTCAAAACGTGTTTTTCAGCCCGAAATAAACGCGTTTTTTCAGACAACTGAATCCCCATGTAACATCAAGGCTCAGAAGAGCCCACACACTCAGCTCTTAACCCCAGTGTGCAGAAAGTGTCAAAATGTGTTTTTCAGCAGAAATAAACATGTTTCTGCAAGTTTGGTCAACCCCATGTAAGTTATGGGTCAGTAAATGCACACTTTTCAAAACGTGTTTATCAGCCCGAAATAAACGCGTTTTTTCAGACAACTGAATCCCCATGTAACAGCAAGGCTCAGAAGAGCCCACACACTCAGATCTTAACCCCAGTGTGCAGAAAGTGTCAGAACGTGTTTTTCAGCAGAAATAAACATGTTTCTGCAAGTTTGGTCAACCCCATGTAAGTTATGGGGCAGTAAATGCACACTTTTCAAAACGTGTTTTTCAGCCCGAAATAAACGCGTTTTTTCAGACAACTGAATCTCCATGTAACAGCAAGGCTCAGAAGAGCCCACACACTCAGCTCTTAACCCCAGTGTGCAGACAGTGTCAAAACGTGTTTTTCAGCAGAAATAAACATGTTTCTGCAAGTTTGGTCAACCCCATGTAAGTTATGGGGCAGTAAATGCACACTTTTCAAAACGTGTTTTTCAGCCCGAAATAAACGCGTTTTTTCAGACAACTGAATCCCCATGTAACAGCAAAGCTCAGAAGAGCCCACACACTCAGCTCTTAACCCCAGTGTGCAGAAAGTGTCAAAACGTGTTTTTCAGCAGAAATAAACATGTTTCTGCAAGTTTGGTCAACCCCATGTAAGTTATGGGGCAGTAAATGCACACTTTTCAAAACTTGTTTTTCAGCCCGAAATAAACGCGTTTTTTCAGACAACTGAATCCCCATGTAACATCAAGGCTCAGAAGAGCCCACACACTCAGCTCTTAACCCCAGTGTGCAGAAAGTGTCAAAATGTGTTTTTCAGCAGAAATAAACATGTTTCTGCAAGTTTGGTCAACCCCATGTAAGTTATGGGGCAGTAAATGCACACTTTTCAAAACGTGTTTTTCAGCCCGAAATAAACGCGTTTTTTCAGACAACTGAATCCCCTTGTAACAGCAAAGCTCAGAAGAGCCCACACACTCAGATCTTAACCCCAGTGTGCAGAAAGTGTCAGAACGTGTTTTTCAGCAGAAATAAACATGTTTCTGCAAGTTTGGTCAACCCCATGTAAGTTATGGGGCAGTAAATGCACACTTTTCAAAACGTGTTTTTCAGCCCGAAATAAACGCGTTTTTTCAGACAACTGAATCCCCATGTAACATCAAGGCTCAGAAGAGCCCACACACTCAGCTCTTAACCCCAGTGTGCAGAAAGTGTCAAAATGTGTTTTTCAGCAGAAATAAACATGTTTCTGCAAGTTTGGTCAACCCCATGTAAGTTATGGGGCAGTAAATGCACACTTTTCAAAACGTGTTTTTCAGCCCGAAATAAACGCGTTTTTTCAGACAACTGAATCCCCATGTAACAGCAAGGCTCAGAAGAGCCCACACACTCAGATCTTAACCCCATTGTGCAGAAAGTGTCAGAACGTGTTTTTCAGCAGAAATAAACATGTTTCTGCAAGTTTGGTCAACCCCATGTAAGTTATGGGGCAGTAAATGCACACTTTTCAAAACGTGTTTTTCAGCCCGAAATAAACGCGTTTTTTCAGACAACTGAATCCCCATGTAACAGCAAGGTTCAGAAGAGCCCACATACTCAGATCTTAACCCCATTGTGCAGAAAGTGTCAGAACGTGTTTTTCAGCAGAAATAAACATGTTTCTGCAAGTTTGGTCAACCCCATGTAAGTTATGGGGCAGTAAATGCACACTTTTCAAAACGTGTTTTTCAGCCCGAAATAAACGCGTTTTTTCAGACAACTGAATCCCCATGTAACATCAAGGCTCAGAAGAGCCCACACACTCAGCTCTTAACCCCAGTGTGCAGAAAGTGTCAAAACGTGTTTTTCAGCAGAAATAAACATGTTTCTGCAAGTTTGGTCAACCCCATGTAAGTTATGGGGCAGTAAATGCACACTTTTCAAAACGTGTTTTTCAGCCCGAAATAAACGCGTTTTTTCAGACAACTGAATCCCCATGTAACATCAAGGCTCAGAAGAGCCCACACACTCAGCTCTTAACCCCAGTGTGCAGAAAGTGTCAAAATGTGTTTTTCAGCAGAAATAAACATGTTTCTGCAAGTTTGGTCAACCCCATGTAAGTTATGGGGCAGTAAATGCACACTTTTCAAAACGTGTTTTTCAGCCCGAAATAAACGCGTTTTTTCAGACAACTGAATCCCCATGTAACAGCAAAGCTCAGAAGAGCCCACACACTCAGATCTTAACCCCAGTGTGCAGAAAGTGTCAGAACGTGTTTTTCAGCAGAAATAAACATGTTTCTGCAAGTTTGGTCAACCCCATGTAAGTTATGGGGCAGTAAATGCACACTTTTCAAAACGTGTTTTTCAGCCCGAAATAAACGCGTTTTTTCAGACAACTGAATCCCCATGTAACATCAAGGCTCAGAAGAGCCCACACACTCAGCTCTTAACCCCAGTGTGCAGAAAGTGTCAAAATGTGTTTTTCAGCAGAAATAAACATGTTTCTGCAAGTTTGGTCAACCCCATGTAAGTTATGGGGCAGAAAATGCACACTTTTCAAAACGTGTTTTTCAGCCCGAAATAAACGCGTTTTTTCAGACAACTGAATCCCCATGTAACAGCAAGGCTCAGAAGAGCCCACACACTCAGATCTTAACCCCATTGTGCAGAAAGTGTCAGAACGTGTTTTTCAGCAGAAATAAACATGTTTCTGCAAGTTTGGTCAACCCCATGTAAGTTATGGGGCAGTAAATGCACACTTTTCAAAACGTGTTTTTCAGCCCGAAATAAACGCGTTTTTTCAGACAACTGAATCCCCATGTAACAGCAAGGTTCAGAAGAGCCCACATACTCAGATCTTAACCCCATTGTGCAGAAAGTGTCAGAACGTGTTTTTCAGCAGAAATAAACATGTTTCTGCAAGTTTGGTCAACCCCATGTAAGTTATGGGGCAGTAAATGCACACTTTTCAAAACGTGTTTTTCAGCCCGAAATAAACGCGTTTTTTCAGACAACTGAATCCCCATGTAACATCAAGGCTCAGAAGAGCCCACACACTCAGCTCTTAACCCCAGTGTGCAGAAAGTGTCAAAACGTGTTTTTCAGCAGAAATAAACATGTTTCTGCAAGTTTGGTCAACCCCATGAAAGTTATGGGGCAGTAAATGCACACTTTTCAAAACGTGTTTTTCAGCCCGAAATAAACGCGTTTTTTCAGACAACTGAATCCCCATGTAACAGCAAGGCTCAGAAGAGCCCACACACTCAGCTCTTAACCCCAGTGTGCAGAAAGTGTCAAAACGTGTTTTTCAGCAGAAATAAACATGTTTCTGCAAGTTTGGTCAACCCCATGTAAGTTATGGGGCAGTAACAGCACACTTTTCAAAACGTGTTTTTCAGCCCGAAATAAACGCGTTTTTTCAGACAACTGAATCCCCATGTAACATCATGGCTCAGAAGAGCCCACACACTCAGCTCTTAACCCCAGTGTGCAGAAAGTGTCAAAACGTGTTTTTCAGCAGAAATAAACATGTTTCTGCAAGTTTGGTCAACCCCATGTAAGTTATGGGTCAGTAAATGCACACTTTTCAAAACGTGTTTTTCAGCCCGAAATAAACGCGTTTTTTCAGACAACTGAATCCCCATGTAACAGCAAGGCTCAGAAGAGCCCACACACTCAGATCTTAACCCCAGTGTGCAGAAAGTGTCAGAACGTGTTTTTCAGCAGAAATAAACATGTTTCTGCAAGTTTGGTCAACCCCATGTAAGTTATGGGGCAGTAAATGCACACTTTTCAAAACGTGTTTTTCAGCCCGAAATAAACGCGTTTTTTCAGACAACTGAATCTCCATGTAACAGCAAGGCTCAGAAGAGCCCACACAGTCAGCTCTTAACCCCAGTGTGCAGACAGTGTCAAAACGTGTTTTTCAGCAGAAATAAACATGTTTCTGCAAGTTTGGTCAACCCCATGTAAGTTATGGGGCAGTAAATGCACACTTTTCAAAACGTGTTTTTCAGCCCGAAATAAACGCGTTTTTTCAGACAACTGAATCCCCATGTAACATCAAGGCTCAGAAGAGCCCACACACTCAGCTCTTAACCCCAGTGTGCAGAAAGTGTCAAAATGTGTTTTTCAGCAGAAATAAACATGTTTCTGCAAGTTTGGTCAACCCCATGTAAGTTATGGGGCAGTAAATGCACACTTTTCAAAACGTGTTTTTCAGCCCGAAATAAACGCGTTTTTTCAGACAACTGAATCTCCATGTAACAGCAAGGCTCAGAAGAGCCCACACACTCAGCTCTTAACCCCAGTGTGCAGAAAGTGTCAAAACGTGTTTTTCAGCAGAAATAAACATGTTTCTGCAAGTTTGGTCAACCCCATGTAAGTTATGGGGCAGTAAATGCACACTTTTCAAAACGTGTTTTTCAGCCCGAAATAAACGCGTTTTTTCAGACAACTGAATCCCCATGTAACATCAAGGCTCAGAAGAGCCCACACACTCAGCTCTTAACCCCAGTGTGCAGAAAGTGTCAAAATGTGTTTTTCAGCAGAAATAAACATGTTTCTGCAAGTTTGGTCAACCCCATGTAAGTTATGGGGCAGTAAATGCACACTTTTCAAAACGTGTTTTTCAGCCCGAAATAAACGCGTTTTTTCAGACAACTGAATCCCCATGTAACAGCAAAGCTCAGAAGAGCCCACACACTCAGATCTTAACCCCAGTGTGCAGAAAGTGTCAGAACGTGTTTTTCAGCAGAAATAAACATGTTTCTGCAAGTTTGGTCAACCCCATGTAAGTTATGGGGCAGTAAATGCACACTTTTCAAAACGTGTTTTTCAGCCCGAAATAAACGCGTTTTTTCAGACAACTGAATCCCCATGTAACATCAAGGCTCAGAAGAGCCCACACACTCAGCTCTTAACCCCAGTGTGCAGAAAGTGTCAAAATGTGTTTTTCAGCAGAAATAAACATGTTTCTGCAAGTTTGGTAAACCCCATGTAAGTTATGGGGCAGTAAATGCACACTTTTCAAAACGTGTTTTTCAGCCCGAAATAAACGCGTTTTTTCAGACAACTGAATCCCCATGTAACAGCAAGGCTCAGAAGAGCCCACACACTCAGATCTTAACCCCATTGTGCAGAAAGTGTCAGAACGTGTTTTTCAGCAGAAATAAACATGTTTCTGCAAGTTTGGTCAACCCCATGTAAGTTATGGGGCAGTAAATGCACACTTTTCAAAACGTGTTTTTCAGCCCGAAATAAACGCGTTTTTTCAGACAACTGAATCCCCATGTAACAGCAAAGCTCAGAAGAGCCCACACACTCAGATCTTAACCCCAGTGTGCAGAAAGTGTCAGAACGTGTTTTTCAGCAGAAATAAACATGTTTCTGCAAGTTTGGTCAACCCCATGTAAGTTATGGGGCAGTAAATGCACACTTTTCAAAACGTGTTTTTCAGCCCGAAATAAACGCGTTTTTTCAGACAACTGAATCCCCATGTAACAGCAAGGTTCAGAAGAGCCCACATACTCAGATCTTAACCCCATTGTGCAGAAAGTGTCAGAACGTGTTTTTCAGCAGAAATAAACATGTTTCTGCACGTTTGGTCAACCCCATGTAAGTTATGGGGCAGTAAATGCACACTTTTCAAAACGTGTTTTTCAGCCCGAAATAAACGCGTTTTTTCAGACAACTGAATCCCCATGTAACATCAAGGCTCAGAAGAGCCCACACACTCAGCTCTTAACCCCAGTGTGCAGAAAGTGTCAAAACGTGTTTTTCAGCAGAAATAAACATGTTTCTGCAAGTTTGGTCAACCCCATGAAAGTTATGGGGCAGTAAATGCACACTTTTCAAAACGTGTTTTTCAGCCCGAAATAAACGCGTTTTTTCAGACAACTGAATCCCCATGTAACAGCAAGGCTCAGAAGAGCCCACACACTCAGCTCTTAACCCCAGTGTGCAGAAAGTGTCAAAACGTGTTTTTCAGCAGAAATAAACATGTTTCTGCAAGTTTGGTCAACCCCATGTAAGTTATGGGGCAGTAACAGCACACTTTTCAAAACGTGTTTTTCAGCCCGAAATAAACGCGTTTTTTCAGACAACTGAATCCCCATGTAACATCAAGGCTCAGAAGAGCCCACACACTCAGCTCTTAACCCCAGTGTGCAGAAAGTGTCAAAACGTGTTTTTCAGCAGAAATAAACATGTTTCTGCAAGTTTGGTCAACCCCATGTAAGTTATGGGTCAGTAAATGCACACTTTTCAAAACGTGTTTTTCAGCCCGAAATAAACGCGTTTTTTCAGACAACTGAATCCCCATGTAACAGCAAGGCTCAGAAGAGCCCACACACTCAGATCTTAACCCCATTGTGCAGAAAGTGTCAGAACATGTTTTTCAGCAGAAATAAACATGTTTCTGCAAGTTTGGTCAACCCCATGTAAGTTATGGGGCAGTAAATGCACACTTTTCAAAACGTGTTTTTCAGCCCGAAATAAACGCGTTTTTTCAGACAACTGAATCCCCATGTAACATCAAGGCTCAGAAGAGCCCACACACTCAGCTCTTAACCCCAGTGTGCAGAAAGTGTCAAAACGTGTTTTTCAGCAGAAATAAACATGTTTCTGCAAGTTTGGTCAACCCCATGTAAGTTATGGGTCAGTAAATGCACACTTTTCAAAACGTGTTTTTCAGCCCGAAATAAACGCGTTTTTTCAGACAACTGAATCCCCATGTAACATCAAGGCTCAGAAGAGCCCACACACTCAGCTCTTAACCCCAGTGTGCAGAAAGTGTCAAAACGTGTTTTTCAGCAGAAATAAACATGTTTCTGCAAGTTTGGTCAACCCCATGTAAGTTATGGGTCAGTAATTGCACACTTTTCAAAACGTGTTTTTCAGCCCGAAATAAACGCGTTTTTTCAGACAACTGAATCCCCATGTAACAGCAAGGCTCAGAAGAGCCCACACACTCAGATCTTAACCCCAGTGTGCAGAAAGTGTCAGAACGTGTTTTTCAGCAGAAATAAACATGTTTCTGCAAGTTTGGTCAACCCCATGTAAGTTATGGGGCAGTAAATGCACACTTTTCAAAACGTGTTTTTCAGCCCGAAATAAACGCGTTTTTTCAGACAACTGAATCCCCATGTAACATCAAGGCTCAGAAGAGCCCACACACTCAGCTCTTAACCCCAGTGTGCAGAAAGTGTCAAAACGTGTTTTTCAGCAGAAATAAACATGTTTCTGCAAGTTTGGTCAACCCCATGTAAGTTATGGGGCAGTAAATGCACACTTTTCAAAACGTGTTTTTCAGCCCGAAATAAACGCGTTTTTTCAGACAACTGAATCCCCATGTAACATCAAGGCTCAGAAGAGCCCACACACTCAGCTCTTAACCCCAGTGTGCAGAAAGTGTCAAAACGTGTTTTTCAGCAGAAATAAACATGTTTCTGCAAGTTTGGTCAACCCCATGTAAGTTATGGGGCAGTAAATGCACACTTTTCAAAACGTGTTTTTCAGCCCGAAATAAACGCGTTTTTTCAGACAACTGAATCCCAATGTAACATCAAGGCTCAGAAGAGCCCACACACTCAGCTCTTAACCCCAGTGTGCAGAAAGTGTCAAAACGTGTTTTTCAGCAGAAATAAACATGTTTCTGCAAGTTTGGTCAACCCCATGTAAGTTATGGGGCAGTAAATGCACACTTTTCAAAACGTGTTTTTCAGCCCGAAATAAACGCGTTTTTTCAGACAACTGAATCCCCATGTAACATCAAGGCTCAGAAGAGCCCACACACTCAGATCTTAACTCCAGTGTGCAGAAAGTGTCAAAACGTGTTTTTCAGCAGAAATAAACATGTTTCTGCAAGTTTGGTCAACGCCATGTAAGTTATGGGGCAGTAAATGCACACTTTTCAAAACGTGTTTTTCAGCCCGAAATAAACGCGTTTTTTCAGACAACTGAATCCCCATGTAACAGCAAGGCTCAGAAGAGCCCACACACTCAGCTCTTAACCCCAGTGTGCAGAAAGTGTCAGAACGTGTTTTTCTGCAGAAATAAACATGTTTCTGCAAGTTTGGTCAACCCCATGTAAGTTATGGGTCAGTAAATGCACACTTTTCAAAACGTGTTTTTCAGCCCGAAATAAACGCGTTTTTTCAGACAACTGAATCCCCATGTAACATCAAGGCTCAGAAGAGCCCACACACTCAGCTCTTAACCCCAGTGTGCAGAAAGTGTCAAAACGTGTTTTTCAGCAGAAATAAACATGTTTCTGCAAGTTTGGTCAACCCCATGTAAGTTATGGGTCAGTAAATGCACACTTTTCAAAACGTGTTTTTCAGCCCGAAATAAACGCGTTTTTTCAGACAACTGAATCCCCATGTAACAGCAAGGCTCAGAAGAGCCCACACACTCAGATCTTAACCCCAGTGTGCAGAAAGTGTCAGAACGTGTTTTTCAGCAGAAATAAACATGTTTCTGCAAGTTTGGTCAACCCCATGTAAGTTATGGGGCAGTAAATGCACACTTTTCAAAACGTGTTTTTCAGCCCGAAATAAACGCGTTTTTTCAGACAACTGAATCTCCATGTAACAGCAAGGCTCAGAAGAGCCCACACACTCAGCTCTTAACCCCAGTGTGCAGACAGTGTCAAAACGTGTTTTTCAGCAGAAATAAACATGTTTCTGCAAGTTTGGTCAACCCCATGTAAGTTATGGGGCAGTAAATGCACACTTTTCAAAACGTGTTTTTCAGCCCGAAATAAACGCGTTTTTTCAGACAACTGAATCCCCATGTAACAGCAAAGCTCAGAAGAGCCCACACACTCAGCTCTTAACCCCAGTGTGCAGAAAGTGTCAAAACGTGTTTTTCAGCAGAAATAAACATGTTTCTGCAAGTTTGGTCAACCCCATGTAAGTTATGGGGCAGTAAATGCACACTTTTCAAAACGTGTTTTTCAGCCCGAAATAAACGCGTTTTTTCAGACAACTGAATCCCCATGTAACATCAAGGCTCAGAAGAGCCCACACACTCAGCTCTTAACCCCAGTGTGCAGAAAGTGTCAAAATGTGTTTTTCAGCAGAAATAAACATGTTTCTGCAAGTTTGGTCAACCCCATGTAAGTTATGGGGCAGTAAATGCACACTTTTCAAAACGTGTTTTTCAGCCCGAAATAAACGCGTTTTTTCAGACAACTGAATCCCCATGTAACAGCAAAGCTCAGAAGAGCCCACACACTCAGATCTTAACCCCAGTGTGCAGAAAGTGTCAGAACGTGTTTTTCAGCAGAAATAAACATGTTTCTGCAAGTTTGGTCAACCCCATGTAAGTTATGGGGCAGTAAATGCACACTTTTCAAAACGTGTTTTTCAGCCCGAAATAAACGCGTTTTTTCAGACAACTGAATCCCCATGTAACATCAAGGCTCAGAAGAGCCCACACACTCAGCTCTTAACCCCAGTGTGCAGAAAGTGTCAAAATGTGTTTTTCAGCAGAAATAAACATGTTTCTGCAAGTTTGGTCAACCCCATGTAAGTTATGGGGCAGTAAATGCACACTTTTCAAAACGTGTTTTTCAGCCCGAAATAAACGCGTTTTTTCAGACAACTGAATCCCCATGTAACAGCAAAGCTCAGAAGAGCCCACACACTCAGATCTTAACCCCAGTGTGCAGAAAGTGTCAGAACGTGTTTTTCAGCAGAAATAAACATGTTTCTGCAAGTTTGGTCAACCCCATGTAAGTTATGGGGCAGTAAATGCACACTTTTCAAAACGTGTTTTTCAGCCCGAAATAAACGCGTTTTTTCAGACAACTGAATCCCCATGTAACAGCAAGGTTCAGAAGAGCCCACATACTCAGATCTTAACCCCATTGTGCAGAAAGTGTCAGAACGTGTTTTTCAGCAGAAATAAACATGTTTCTGCACGTTTGGTCAACCCCATGTAAGTTATGGGGCAGTAAATGCACACTTTTCAAAACGTGTTTTTCAGCCCGAAATAAACGCGTTTTTTCAGACAACTGAATCCCCATGTAACATCAAGGCTCAGAAGAGCCCACACACTCAGCTCTTAACCCCAGTGTGCAGAAAGTGTCAAAACGTGTTTTTCAGCAGAAATAAACATGTTTCTGCAAGTTTGGTCAACCCCATGAAAGTTATGGGGCAGTAAATGCACACTTTTCAAAACGTGTTTTTCAGCCCGAAATAAACGCGTTTTTTCAGACAACTGAATCCCCATGTAACAGCAAGGCTCAGAAGAGCCCACACACTCAGCTCTTAACCCCAGTGTGCAGAAAGTGTCAAAACGTGTTTTTCAGCAGAAATAAACATGTTTCTGCAAGTTTGGTCAACCCCATGTAAGTTATGGGGCAGTAACAGCACACTTTTCAAAACGTGTTTTTCAGCCCGAAATAAACGCGTTTTTTCAGACAACTGAATCCCCATGTAACATCAAGGCTCAGAAGAGCCCACACACTCAGCTCTTAACCCCAGTGTGCAGAAAGTGTCAAAACGTGTTTTTCAGCAGAAATAAACATGTTTCTGCAAGTTTGGTCAACCCCATGTAAGTTATGGGTCAGTAAATGCACACTTTTCAAAACGTGTTTTTCAGCCCGAAATAAACGCGTTTTTTCAGACAACTGAATCCCCATGTAACAGCAAGGCTCAGAAGAGCCCACACACTCAGATCTTAACCCCATTGTGCAGAAAGTGTCAGAACATGTTTTTCAGCAGAAATAAACATGTTTCTGCAAGTTTGGTCAACCCCATGTAAGTTATGGGGCAGTAAATGCACACTTTTCAAAACGTGTTTTTCAGCCCGAAATAAACGCGTTTTTTCAGACAACTGAATCCCCATGTAACATCAAGGCTCAGAAGAGCCCACACACTCAGCTCTTAACCCCAGTGTGCAGAAAGTGTCAAAACGTGTTTTTCAGCAGAAATAAACATGTTTCTGCAAGTTTGGTCAACCCCATGTAAGTTATGGGTCAGTAAATGCACACTTTTCAAAACGTGTTTTTCAGCCCGAAATAAACGCGTTTTTTCAGACAACTGAATCCCCATGTAACATCAAGGCTCAGAAGAGCCCACACACTCAGCTCTTAACCCCAGTGTGCAGAAAGTGTCAAAACGTGTTTTTCAGCAGAAATAAACATGTTTCTGCAAGTTTGGTCAACCCCATGTAAGTTATGGGTCAGTAATTGCACACTTTTCAAAACGTGTTTTTCAGCCCGAAATAAACGCGTTTTTTCAGACAACTGAATCCCCATGTAACAGCAAGGCTCAGAAGAGCCCACACACTCAGATCTTAACCCCAGTGTGCAGAAAGTGTCAGAACGTGTTTTTCAGCAGAAATAAACATGTTTCTGCAAGTTTGGTCAACCCCATGTAAGTTATGGGGCAGTAAATGCACACTTTTCAAAACGTGTTTTTCAGCCCGAAATAAACGCGTTTTTTCAGACAACTGAATCCCCATGTAACATCAAGGCTCAGAAGAGCCCACACACTCAGCTCTTAACCCCAGTGTGCAGAAAGTGTCAAAACGTGTTTTTCAGCAGAAATAAACATGTTTCTGCAAGTTTGGTCAACCCCATGTAAGTTATGGGGCAGTAAATGCACACTTTTCAAAACGTGTTTTTCAGCCCGAAATAAACGCGTTTTTTCAGACAACTGAATCCCCATGTAACATCAAGGCTCAGAAGAGCCCACACACTCAGCTCTTAACCCCAGTGTGCAGAAAGTGTCAAAACGTGTTTTTCAGCAGAAATAAACATGTTTCTGCAAGTTTGGTCAACCCCATGTAAGTTATGGGGCAGTAAATGCACACTTTTCAAAACGTGTTTTTCAGCCCGAAATAAACGCGTTTTTTCAGACAACTGAATCCCAATGTAACATCAAGGCTCAGAAGAGCCCACACACTCAGCTCTTAACCCCAGTGTGCAGAAAGTGTCAAAACGTGTTTTTCAGCAGAAATAAACATGTTTCTGCAAGTTTGGTCAACCCCATGTAAGTTATGGGGCAGTAAATGCACACTTTTCAAAACGTGTTTTTCAGCCCGAAATAAACGCGTTTTTTCAGACAACTGAATCCCCATGTAACATCAAGGCTCAGAAGAGCCCACACACTCAGATCTTAACTCCAGTGTGCAGAAAGTGTCAAAACGTGTTTTTCAGCAGAAATAAACATGTTTCTGCAAGTTTGGTCAACGCCATGTAAGTTATGGGGCAGTAAATGCACACTTTTCAAAACGTGTTTTTCAGCCCGAAATAAACGCGTTTTTTCAGACAACTGAATCCCCATGTAACAGCAAGGCTCAGAAGAGCCCACACACTCAGCTCTTAACCCCAGTGTGCAGAAAGTGTCAGAACGTGTTTTTCTGCAGAAATAAACATGTTTCTGCAAGTTTGGTCAACCCCATGTAAGTTATGGGTCAGTAAATGCACACTTTTCAAAACGTGTTTTTCAGCCCGAAATAAACGCGTTTTTTCAGACAACTGAATCCCCATGTAACATCAAGGCTCAGAAGAGCCCACACACTCAGCTCTTAACCCCAGTGTGCAGAAAGTGTCAAAACGTGTTTTTCAGCAGAAATAAACATGTTTCTGCAAGTTTGGTCAACCCCATGTAAGTTATGGGTCAGTAAATGCACACTTTTCAAAACGTGTTTTTCAGCCCGAAATAAACGCGTTTTTTCAGACAACTGAATCCCCATGTAACAGCAAGGCTCAGAAGAGCCCACACACTCAGATCTTAACCCCAGTGTGCAGAAAGTGTCAGAACGTGTTTTTCAGCAGAAATAAACATGTTTCTGCAAGTTTGGTCAACCCCATGTAAGTTATGGGGCAGTAAATGCACACTTTTCAAAACGTGTTTTTCAGCCCGAAATAAACGCGTTTTTTCAGACAACTGAATCTCCATGTAACAGCAAGGCTCAGAAGAGCCCACACACTCAGCTCTTAACCCCAGTGTGCAGACAGTGTCAAAACGTGTTTTTCAGCAGAAATAAACATGTTTCTGCAAGTTTGGTCAACCCCATGTAAGTTATGGGGCAGTAAATGCACACTTTTCAAAACGTGTTTTTCAGCCCGAAATAAACGCGTTTTTTCAGACAACTGAATCCCCATGTAACAGCAAAGCTCAGAAGAGCCCACACACTCAGCTCTTAACCCCAGTGTGCAGAAAGTGTCAAAACGTGTTTTTCAGCAGAAATAAACATGTTTCTGCAAGTTTGGTCAACCCCATGTAAGTTATGGGGCAGTAAATGCACACTTTTCAAAACGTGTTTTTCAGCCCGAAATAAACGCGTTTTTTCAGACAACTGAATCCCCATGTAACATCAAGGCTCAGAAGAGCCCACACACTCAGCTCTTAACCCCAGTGTGCAGAAAGTGTCAAAATGTGTTTTTCAGCAGAAATAAACATGTTTCTGCAAGTTTGGTCAACCCCATGTAAGTTATGGGGCAGTAAATGCACACTTTTCAAAACGTGTTTTTCAGCCCGAAATAAACGCGTTTTTTCAGACAACTGAATCCCCATGTAACAGCAAAGCTCAGAAGAGCCCACACACTCAGATCTTAACCCCAGTGTGCAGAAAGTGTCAGAACGTGTTTTTCAGCAGAAATAAACATGTTTCTGCAAGTTTGGTCAACCCCATGTAAGTTATGGGGCAGTAAATGCACACTTTTCAAAACGTGTTTTTCAGCCCGAAATAAACGCGTTTTTTCAGACAACTGAATCCCCATGTAACATCAAGGCTCAGAAGAGCCCACACACTCAGCTCTTAACCCCAGTGTGCAGAAAGTGTCAAAATGTGTTTTTCAGCAGAAATAAACATGTTTCTGCAAGTTTGGTCAACCCCATGTAAGTTATGGGGCAGTAAATGCACACTTTTCAAAACGTGTTTTTCAGCCCGAAATAAACGCGTTTTTTCAGACAACTGAATCCCCATGTAACAGCAAGGCTCAGAAGAGCCCACACACTCAGATCTTAACCCCATTGTGCAGAAAGTGTCAGAACGTGTTTTTCAGCAGAAATAAACATGTTTCTGCAAGTTTGGTCAACCCCATGTAAGTTATGGGGCAGTAAATGCACACTTTTCAAAACGTGTTTTTCAGCCCGAAATAAACGCGTTTTTTCAGACAACTGAATCCCCATGTAACAGCAAAGCTCAGAAGAGCCCACACACTCAGATCTTAACCCCAGTGTGCAGAAAGTGTCAGAACGTGTTTTTCAGCAGAAATAAACATGTTTCTGCAAGTTTGGTCAACCCCATGTAAGTTATGGGGCAGTAAATGCACACTTTTCAAAACGTGTTTTTCAGCCCGAAATAAACGCGTTTTTTCAGACAACTGAATCCCCATGTAACAGCAAGGTTCAGAAGAGCCCACATACTCAGATCTTAACCCCATTGTGCAGAAAGTGTCAGAACGTGTTTTTCAGCAGAAATAAACATGTTTCTGCAAGTTTGGTCAACCCCATGTAAGTTATGGGGCAGTAAATGCACACTTTTCAAAACGTGTTTTTCAGCCCGAAATAAACGCGTTTTTTCAGACAACTGAATCCCCATGTAACATCAAGGCTCAGAAGAGCCCACACACTCAGCTCTTAACCCCAGTGTGCAGAAAGTGTCAAAACGTGTTTTTCAGCAGAAATAAACATGTTTCTGCAAGTTTGGTCAACCCCATGTAAGTTATGGGGCAGTAAATGCACACTTTTCAAAACGTGTTTTTCAGCCCGAAATAAACGCGTTTTTTCAGACAACTGAATCCCCATGTAACAGCAAGGCTCAGAAGAGCCCACACACTCAGATCTTAACCCCAGTGTGCAGAAAGTGTCAGAACGTGTTTTTCAGCAGAAATAAACATGTTTCTGCAAGTTTGGTCAACCCCATGTAAGTTATGGGGCAGTAAATGCACACTTTTCAAAACGTGTTTTTCAGCCCGAAATAAACGCGTTTTTTCAGACAACTGAATCCCCATGTAACATCAAGGCTCAGAAGAGCCCACACACTCAGCTCTTAACCCCAGTGTGCAGAAAGTGTCAAAACGTGTTTTTCAGCAGAAATAAACATGTTTCTGCAAGTTTGGTCAACCCCATGTAAGTTATGGGTCAGTAAATGCACACTTTTCAAAACGTGTTTTTCAGCCCGAAATAAACGCGTTTTTTCAGACAACTGAATCCCCATGTAACAGCAAGGCTCAGAAGAGCCCACACACTCAGATCTTAACCCCAGTGTGCAGAAAGTGTCAGAACGTGTTTTTCAGCAGAAATAAACATGTTTCTGCAAGTTTGGTCAACCCCATGTAAGTTATGGGGCAGTAAATGCACACTTTTCAAAACGTGTTTTTCAGCCCGAAATAAACGCGTTTTTTCAGACAACTGAATCCCCATGTAACATCAAGGCTCAGAAGAGCCCACACACTCAGCTCTTAACCCCAGTGTGCAGAAAGTGTCAAAACGTGTTTTTCAGCAGAAATAAACATGTTTCTGCAAGTTTGGTCAACCCCATGTAAGTTATGGGGCAGTAAATGCACACTTTTCAAAACGTGTTTTTCAGCCCGAAATAAACGCGTTTTTTCAGACAACTGAATCCCCATGTAACATCAAGGCTCAGAAGAGCCCACACACTCAGCTCTTAACCCCAGTGTGCAGAAAGTGTCAAAACGTGTTTTTCAGCAGAAATAAACATGTTTCTGCAACTTTGGTCAACCCCATGTAAGTTATGGGTCAGTAAATGCACACTTTTCAAAACGTGTTTTTCAGCCCGAAATAAACGCGTTTTTTCAGACAACTGAATCCCCATGTAACAGCAAGGCTCAGAAGAGCCCACACACTCAGATCTTAACCCCAGTGTGCAGAAAGTGTCAGAACGTGTTTTTCAGCAGAAATAAACATGTTTCTGCAAGTTTGGTCAACCCCATGTAAGTTATGGGGCAGTTAATGCACACTTTTCAAAACGTGTTTTTCAGCCCGAAATAAACGCGTTTTTTCAGACAACTGAATTCCCATGTAACATCAAGGCTCAGAAGAGCCCACACACTCAGATCTTAACCCCAGTGTGCAGAAAGTGTCAAAACGTGTTTTTCAGCAGAAATAAACATGTTTCTGCAAGTTTGGTCAACCCCATGTAAGTTATGGGGCAGTAAATGCACACTTTTCAAAACGTGTTTTTCAGCCCGAAATAAACGCGTTTTTTCAGACAACTGAATCCCCATGTAACATCAAGGCTCAGAAGAGCCCACACACTCAGCTCTTAACCCCAGTGTGCAGAAAGTGTCAAAATGTGTTTTTCAGCAGAAATAAACATGTTTCTGCAAGTTTGGTCAACCCCATGTAAGTTATGGGTCAGTAAATGCACACTTTTCAAAACGTGTTTATCAGCCCGAAATAAACGCGTTTTTTCAGACAACTGAATCCCCATGTAACAGCAAGGCTCAGAAGAGCCCACACACTCAGATCTTAACCCCAGTGTGCAGAAAGTGTCAGAACGTGTTTTTCAGCAGAAATAAACATGTTTCTGCAAGTTTGGTCAACCCCATGTAAGTTATGGGGCAGTAAATGCACACTTTTCAAAACGTGTTTTTCAGCCCGAAATAAACGCGTTTTTTCAGACAACTGAATCTCCATGTAACAGCAAGGCTCAGAAGAGCCCACACACTCAGCTCTTAACCCCAGTGTGCAGACAGTGTCAAAACGTGTTTTTCAGCAGAAATAAACATGTTTCTGCAAGTTTGGTCAACCCCATGTAAGTTATGGGGCAGTAAATGCACACTTTTCAAAACGTGTTTTTCAGCCCGAAATAAACGCGTTTTTTCAGACAACTGAATCCCCATGTAACAGCAAAGCTCAGAAGAGCCCACACACTCAGCTCTTAACCCCAGTGTGCAGAAAGTGTCAAAACGTGTTTTTCAGCAGAAATAAACATGTTTCTGCAAGTTTGGTCAACCCCATGTAAGTTATGGGGCAGTAAATGCACACTTTTCAAAACTTGTTTTTCAGCCCGAAATAAACGCGTTTTTTCAGACAACTGAATCCCCATGTAACATCAAGGCTCAGAAGAGCCCACACACTCAGCTCTTAACCCCAGTGTGCAGAAAGTGTCAAAATGTGTTTTTCAGCAGAAATAAACATGTTTCTGCAAGTTTGGTCAACCCCATGTAAGTTATGGGGCAGTAAATGCACACTTTTCAAAACGTGTTTTTCAGCCCGAAATAAACGCGTTTTTTCAGACAACTGAATCCCCTTGTAACAGCAAAGCTCAGAAGAGCCCACACACTCAGATCTTAACCCCAGTGTGCAGAAAGTGTCAGAACGTGTTTTTCAGCAGAAATAAACATGTTTCTGCAAGTTTGGTCAACCCCATGTAAGTTATGGGGCAGTAAATGCACACTTTTCAAAACGTGTTTTTCAGCCCGAAATAAACGCGTTTTTTCAGACAACTGAATCCCCATGTAACATCAAGGCTCAGAAGAGCCCACACACTCAGCTCTTAACCCCAGTGTGCAGAAAGTGTCAAAATGTGTTTTTCAGCAGAAATAAACATGTTTCTGCAAGTTTGGTCAACCCCATGTAAGTTATGGGGCAGTAAATGCACACTTTTCAAAACGTGTTTTTCAGCCCGAAATAAACGCGTTTTTTCAGACAACTGAATCCCCATGTAACAGCAAGGCTCAGAAGAGCCCACACACTCAGATCTTAACCCCATTGTGCAGAAAGTGTCAGAACGTGTTTTTCAGCAGAAATAAACATGTTTCTGCAAGTTTGGTCAACCCCATGTAAGTTATGGGGCAGTAAATGCACACTTTTCAAAACGTGTTTTTCAGCCCGAAATAAACGCGTTTTTTCAGACAACTGAATCCCCATGTAACAGCAAGGTTCAGAAGAGCCCACATACTCAGATCTTAACCCCATTGTGCAGAAAGTGTCAGAACGTGTTTTTCAGCAGAAATAAACATGTTTCTGCAAGTTTGGTCAACCCCATGTAAGTTATGGGGCAGTAAATGCACACTTTTCAAAACGTGTTTTTCAGCCCGAAATAAACGCGTTTTTTCAGACAACTGAATCCCCATGTAACATCAAGGCTCAGAAGAGCCCACACACTCAGCTCTTAACCCCAGTGTGCAGAAAGTGTCAAAACGTGTTTTTCAGCAGAAATAAACATGTTTCTGCAAGTTTGGTCAACCCCATGTAAGTTATGGGGCAGTAAATGCACACTTTTCAAAACGTGTTTTTCAGCCCGAAATAAACGCGTTTTTTCAGACAACTGAATCCCCATGTAACATCAAGGCTCAGAAGAGCCCACACACTCAGCTCTTAACCCCAGTGTGCAGAAAGTGTCAAAATGTGTTTTTCAGCAGAAATAAACATGTTTCTGCAAGTTTGGTCAACCCCATGTAAGTTATGGGGCAGTAAATGCACACTTTTCAAAACGTGTTTTTCAGCCCGAAATAAACGCGTTTTTTCAGACAACTGAATCCCCATGTAACAGCAAAGCTCAGAAGAGCCCACACACTCAGATCTTAACCCCAGTGTGCAGAAAGTGTCAGAACGTGTTTTTCAGCAGAAATAAACATGTTTCTGCAAGTTTGGTCAACCCCATGTAAGTTATGGGGCAGTAAATGCACACTTTTCAAAACGTGTTTTTCAGCCCGAAATAAACGCGTTTTTTCAGACAACTGAATCCCCATGTAACAGCAAGGCTCAGAAGAGCCCACACACTCAGCTCTTAACCCCAGTGTGCAGAAAGTGTCAAAACGTGTTTTTCAGCAGAAATAAACATGTTTCTGCAAGTTTGGTCAACCCCATGTAAGTTATGGGGCAGTAACAGCACACTTTTCAAAACGTGTTTTTCAGCCCGAAATAAACGCGTTTTTTCAGACAACTGAATCCCCATGTAACATCAAGGCTCAGAAGAGCCCACACACTCAGCTCTTAACCCCAGTGTGCAGAAAGTGTCAAAACGTGTTTTTCAGCAGAAATAAACATGTTTCTGCAAGTTTGGTCAACCCCATGTAAGTTATGGGTCAGTAAATGCACACTTTTCAAAACGTGTTTTTCAGCCCGAAATAAACGCGTTTTTTCAGACAACTGAATCCCCATGTAACAGCAAGGCTCAGAAGAGCCCACACACTCAGATCTTAACCCCATTGTGCAGAAAGTGTCAGAACATGTATTTCAGCAGAAATAAACATGTTTCTGCAAGTTTGGTCAACCCCATGTAAGTTATGGGGCAGTAAATGCACACTTTTCAAAACGTGTTTTTCAGCCCGAAATAAACGCGTTTTTTCAGACAACTGAATCTCCATGTAACAGCAAGGCTCAGAAGAGCCCACACAGTCAGCTCTTAACCCCAGTGTGCAGACAGTGTCAAAACGTGTTTTTCAGCAGAAATAAACATGTTTCTGCAAGTTTGGTCAACCCCATGTAAGTTATGGGGCAGTAAATGCACACTTTTCAAAACGTGTTTTTCAGCCCGAAATAAACGCGTTTTTTCAGACAACTGAATCCCCATGTAACATCAAGGCTCAGAAGAGCCCACACACTCAGCTCTTAACCCCAGTGTGCAGAAAGTGTCAAAATGTGTTTTTCAGCAGAAATAAACATGTTTCTGCAAGTTTGGTCAACCCCATGTAAGTTATGGGGCAGTAAATGCACACTTTTCAAAACGTGTTTTTCAGCCCGAAATAAACGCGTTTTTTCAGACAACTGAATCTCCATGTAACAGCAAGGCTCAGAAGAGCCCACACACTCAGCTCTTAACCCCAGTGTGCAGAAAGTGTCAAAACGTGTTTTTCAGCAGAAATAAACATGTTTCTGCAAGTTTGGTCAACCCCATGTAAGTTATGGGGCAGTAAATGCACACTTTTCAAAACGTGTTTTTCAGCCCGAAATAAACGCGTTTTTTCAGACAACTGAATCCCCATGTAACATCAAGGCTCAGAAGAGCCCACACACTCAGCTCTTAACCCCAGTGTGCAGAAAGTGTCAAAATGTGTTTTTCAGCAGAAATAAACATGTTTCTGCAAGTTTGGTCAACCCCATGTAAGTTATGGGGCAGTAAATGCACACTTTTCAAAACGTGTTTTTCAGCCCGAAATAAACGCGTTTTTTCAGACAACTGAATCCCCATGTAACAGCAAAGCTCAGAAGAGCCCACACACTCAGATCTTAACCCCAGTGTGCAGAAAGTGTCAGAACGTGTTTTTCAGCAGAAATAAACATGTTTCTGCAAGTTTGGTCAACCCCATGTAAGTTATGGGGCAGTAAATGCACACTTTTCAAAACGTGTTTTTCAGCCCGAAATAAACGCGTTTTTTCAGACAACTGAATCCCCATGTAACATCAAGGCTCAGAAGAGCCCACACACTCAGCTCTTAACCCCAGTGTGCAGAAAGTGTCAAAATGTGTTTTTCAGCAGAAATAAACATGTTTCTGCAAGTTTGGTAAACCCCATGTAAGTTATGGGGCAGTAAATGCACACTTTTCAAAACGTGTTTTTCAGCCCGAAATAAACGCGTTTTTTCAGACAACTGAATCCCCATGTAACAGCAAGGCTCAGAAGAGCCCACACACTCAGATCTTAACCCCATTGTGCAGAAAGTGTCAGAACGTGTTTTTCAGCAGAAATAAACATGTTTCTGCAAGTTTGGTCAACCCCATGTAAGTTATGGGGCAGTAAATGCACACTTTTCAAAAAGTGTTTTTCAGCCCGAAATAAACGCGTTTTTTCAGACAACTGAATCCCCATGTAACAGCAAAGCTCAGAAGAGCCCACACACTCAGATCTTAACCCCAGTGTGCAGAAAGTGTCAGAACGTGTTTTTCAGCAGAAATAAACATGTTTCTGCAAGTTTGGTCAACCCCATGTAAGTTATGGGGCAGTAAATGCACACTTTTCAAAACGTGTTTTTCAGCCCGAAATAAACGCGTTTTTTCAGACAACTGAATCCCCATGTAACAGCAAGGTTCAGAAGAGCCCACATACTCAGATCTTAACCCCAGTGTGCAGAAAGTGTCAGAACGTGTTTTTCAGCAGAAATAAACATGTTTCTGCAAGTTTGGTCAACCCCATGTAAGTTATGGGGCAGTAAATGCACACTTTTCAAAACGTGTTTTTCAGCCCGAAATAAACGCGTTTTTTCAGACAACTGAATCCCCATGTAACATCAAGGCTCAGAAGAGCCCACACACTCAGCTCTTAACCCCAGTGTGCAGAAAGTGTCAAAATGTGTTTTTCAGCAGAAATAAACATGTTTCTGCAAGTTTGGTCAACCCCATGTAAGTTATGGGTCAGTAAATGCACACTTTTCAAAACGTGTTTATCAGCCCGAAATAAACGCGTTTTTTCAGACAACTGAATCCCCATGTAACAGCAAGGCTCAGAAGAGCCCACACACTCAGATCTTAACCCCAGTGTGCAGAAAGTGTCAGAACGTGTTTTTCAGCAGAAATAAACATGTTTCTGCAAGTTTGGTCAACCCCATGTAAGTTATGGGGCAGTAAATGCACACTTTTCAAAACGTGTTTTTCAGCCCGAAATAAACGCGTTTTTTCAGACAACTGAATCTCCATTTAACAGCAAGGCTCAGAAGAGCCCACACACTCAGCTCTTAACCCCAGTGTGCAGACAGTGTCAAAACGTGTTTTTCAGCAGAAATAAACATGTTTCTGCAAGTTTGGTCAACCCCATGTAAGTTATGGGGCAGTAAATGCACACTTTTCAAAACGTGTTTTTCAGCCCGAAATAAACGCGTTTTTTCAGACAACTGAATCCCCATGTAACAGCAAAGCTCAGAAGAGCCCACACACTCAGCTCTTAACCCCAGTGTGCAGAAAGTGTCAAAACGTGTTTTTCAGCAGAAATAAACATGTTTCTGCAAGTTTGGTCAACCCCATGTAAGTTATGGGGCAGTAAATGCACACTTTTCAAAACTTGTTTTTCAGCCCGAAATAAACGCGTTTTTTCAGACAACTGAATCCCCATGTAACATCAAGGCTCAGAAGAGCCCACACACTCAGCTCTTAACCCCAGTGTGCAGAAAGTGTCAAAATGTGTTTTTCAGCAGAAATAAACATGTTTCTGCAAGTTTGGTCAACCCCATGTAAGTTATGGGGCAGTAAATGCACACTTTTCAAAACGTGTTTTTCAGCCCGAAATAAACGCGTTTTTTCAGACAACTGAATCCCCATGTAACAGCAAAGCTCAGAAGAGCCCACACACTCAGATCTTAACCCCAGTGTGCAGAAAGTGTCAGAACGTGTTTTTCAGCAGAAATAAACATGTTTCTGCAAGTTTGGTCAACCCCATGTAAGTTATGGGGCAGTAAATGCACACTTTTCAAAACGTGTTTTTCAGCCCGAAATAAACGCGTTTTTTCAGACAACTGAATCCCCATGTAACATCAAGGCTCAGAAGAGCCCACACACTCAGCTCTTAACCCCAGTGTGCAGAAAGTGTCAAAATGTGTTTTTCAGCAGAAATAAACATGTTTCTGCAAGTTTGGTCAACCCCATGTAAGTTATGGGGCAGAAAATGCACACTTTTCAAAACGTGTTTTTCAGCCCGAAATAAACGCGTTTTTTCAGACAACTGAATCCCCATGTAACAGCAAGGCTCAGAAGAGCCCACACACTCAGATCTTAACCCCATTGTGCAGAAAGTGTCAGAACGTGTTTTTCAGCAGAAATAAACATGTTTCTGCAAGTTTGGTCAACCCCATGTAAGTTATGGGGCAGTAAATGCACACTTTTCAAAACGTGTTTTTCAGCCCGAAATAAACGCGTTTTTTCAGACAACTGAATCCCCATGTAACAGCAAGGTTCAGAAGAGCCCACATACTCAGATCTTAACCCCATTGTGCAGAAAGTGTCAGAACGTGTTTTTCAGCAGAAATAAACATGTTTCTGCAAGTTTGGTCAACCCCATGTAAGTTATGGGGCAGTAAATGCACACTTTTCAAAACGTGTTTTTCAGCCCGAAATAAACGCGTTTTTTCAGACAACTGAATCCCCATGTAACATCAAGGCTCAGAAGAGCCCACACACTCAGCTCTTAACCCCAGTGTGCAGAAAGTGTCAAAACGTGTTTTTCAGCAGAAATAAACATGTTTCTGCAAGTTTGGTCAACCCCATGAAAGTTATGGGGCAGTAAATGCACACTTTTCAAAACGTGTTTTTCAGCCCGAAATAAACGCGTTTTTTCAGACAACTGAATCCCCATGTAACAGCAAGGCTCAGAAGAGCCCACACACTCAGCTCTTAACCCCAGTGTGCAGAAAGTGTCAAAATGTGTTTTTCAGCAGAAATAAACATGTTTCTGCAAGTTTGGTCAACCCCATGTAAGTTATGGGGCAGTAAATGCACACTTTTCAAAACGTGTTTTTCAGCCCGAAATAAACGCGTTTTTTCAGACAACTGAATCCCCATGTAACAGCAAAGCTCAGAAGAGCCCACACACTCAGATCTTAACCCCAGTGTGCAGAAAGTGTCAGAACGTGTTTTTCAGCAGAAATAAACATGTTTCTGCAAGTTTGGTCAACCCCATGTAAGTTATGGGGCAGTAAATGCACACTTTTCAAAACGTGTTTTTCAGCCCGAAATAAACGCGTTTTTTCAGACAACTGAATCCCCATGTAACATCAAGGCTCAGAAGAGCCCACACACTCAGCTCTTAACCCCAGTGTGCAGAAAGTGTCAAAATGTGTTTTTCAGCAGAAATAAACATGTTTCTGCAAGTTTGGTAAACCCCATGTAAGTTATGGGGCAGTAAATGCACACTTTTCAAAACGTGTTTTTCAGCCCGAAATAAACGCGTTTTTTCAGACAACTGAATCCCCATGTAACAGCAAGGCTCAGAAGAGCCCACACACTCAGATCTTAACCCCATTGTGCAGAAAGTGTCAGAACGTGTTTTTCAGCAGAAATAAACATGTTTCTGCAAGTTTGGTCAACCCCATGTAAGTTATGGGGCAGTAAATGCACACTTTTCAAAAAGTGTTTTTCAGCCCGAAATAAACGCGTTTTTTCAGACAACTGAATCCCCATGTAACAGCAAAGCTCAGAAGAGCCCACACACTCAGATCTTAACCCCAGTGTGCAGAAAGTGTCAGAACGTGTTTTTCAGCAGAAATAAACATGTTTCTGCAAGTTTGGTCAACCCCATGTAAGTTATGGGGCAGTAAATGCACACTTTTCAAAACGTGTTTTTCAGCCCGAAATAAACGCGTTTTTTCAGACAACTGAATCCCCATGTAACAGCAAGGCTCAGAAGAGCCCACACACTCAGCTCTTAACCCCAGTGTGCAGAAAGTGTCAAAACGTGTTTTTCAGCAGAAATAAACATGTTTCTGCAAGTTTGGTCAACCCCATGTAAGTTATGGGGCAGTAACAGCACACTTTTCAAAACGTGTTTTTCAGCCCGAAATAAACGCGTTTTTTCAGACAACTGAATCCCCATGTAACATCAAGGCTCAGAAGAGCCCACACACTCAGCTCTTAACCCCAGTGTGCAGAAAGTGTCAAAACGTGTTTTTCAGCAGAAATAAACATGTTTCTGCAAGTTTGGTCAACCCCATGTAAGTTATGGGTCAGTAAATGCACACTTTTCAAAACGTGTTTTTCAGCCCGAAATAAACGCGTTTTTTCAGACAACTGAATCCCCATGTAACAGCAAGGCTCAGAAGAGCCCACACACTCAGATCTTAACCCCATTGTGCAGAAAGTGTCAGAACATGTATTTCAGCAGAAATAAACATGTTTCTGCAAGTTTGGTCAACCCCATGTAAGTTATGGGGCAGTAAATGCACACTTTTCAAAACGTGTTTTTCAGCCCGAAATAAACGCGTTTTTTCAGACAACTGAATCTCCATGTAACAGCAAGGCTCAGAAGAGCCCACACAGTCAGCTCTTAACCCCAGTGTGCAGACAGTGTCAAAACGTGTTTTTCAGCAGAAATAAACATGTTTCTGCAAGTTTGGTCAACCCCATGTAAGTTATGGGGCAGTAAATGCACACTTTTCAAAACGTGTTTTTCAGCCCGAAATAAACGCGTTTTTTCAGACAACTGAATCCCCATGTAACATCAAGGCTCAGAAGAGCCCACACACTCAGCTCTTAACCCCAGTGTGCAGAAAGTGTCAAAATGTGTTTTTCAGCAGAAATAAACATGTTTCTGCAAGTTTGGTCAACCCCATGTAAGTTATGGGGCAGTAAATGCACACTTTTCAAAACGTGTTTTTCAGCCCGAAATAAACGCGTTTTTTCAGACAACTGAATCTCCATGTAACAGCAAGGCTCAGAAGAGCCCACACACTCAGCTCTTAACCCCAGTGTGCAGAAAGTGTCAAAACGTGTTTTTCAGCAGAAATAAACATGTTTCTGCAAGTTTGGTCAACCCCATGTAAGTTATGGGGCAGTAAATGCACACTTTTCAAAACGTGTTTTTCAGCCCGAAATAAACGCGTTTTTTCAGACAACTGAATCCCCATGTAACATCAAGGCTCAGAAGAGCCCACACACTCAGCTCTTAACCCCAGTGTGCAGAAAGTGTCAAAATGTGTTTTTCAGCAGAAATAAACATGTTTCTGCAAGTTTGGTCAACCCCATGTAAGTTATGGGGCAGTAAATGCACACTTTTCAAAACGTGTTTTTCAGCCCGAAATAAACGCGTTTTTTCAGACAACTGAATCCCCATGTAACAGCAAAGCTCAGAAGAGCCCACACACTCAGATCTTAACCCCAGTGTGCAGAAAGTGTCAGAACGTGTTTTTCAGCAGAAATAAACATGTTTCTGCAAGTTTGGTCAACCCCATGTAAGTTATGGGGCAGTAAATGCACACTTTTCAAAACGTGTTTTTCAGCCCGAAATAAACGCGTTTTTTCAGACAACTGAATCCCCATGTAACATCAAGGCTCAGAAGAGCCCACACACTCAGCTCTTAACCCCAGTGTGCAGAAAGTGTCAAAATGTGTTTTTCAGCAGAAATAAACATGTTTCTGCAAGTTTGGTAAACCCCATGTAAGTTATGGGGCAGTAAATGCACACTTTTCAAAACGTGTTTTTCAGCCCGAAATAAACGCGTTTTTTCAGACAACTGAATCCCCATGTAACAGCAAGGCTCAGAAGAGCCCACACACTCAGATCTTAACCCCATTGTGCAGAAAGTGTCAGAACGTGTTTTTCAGCAGAAATAAACATGTTTCTGCAAGTTTGGTCAACCCCATGTAAGTTATGGGGCAGTAAATGCACACTTTTCAAAAAGTGTTTTTCAGCCCGAAATAAACGCGTTTTTTCAGACAACTGAATCCCCATGTAACAGCAAAGCTCAGAAGAGCCCACACACTCAGATCTTAACCCCAGTGTGCAGAAAGTGTCAGAACGTGTTTTTCAGCAGAAATAAACATGTTTCTGCAAGTTTGGTCAACCCCATGTAAGTTATGGGGCAGTAAATGCACACTTTTCAAAACGTGTTTTTCAGCCCGAAATAAACGCGTTTTTTCAGACAACTGAATCCCCATGTAACAGCAAGGTTCAGAAGAGCCCACATACTCAGATCTTAACCCCAGTGTGCAGAAAGTGTCAGAACGTGTTTTTCAGCAGAAATAAACATGTTTCTGCAAGTTTGGTCAACCCCATGTAAGTTATGGGGCAGTAAATGCACACTTTTCAAAACGTGTTTTTCAGCCCGAAATAAACGCGTTTTTTCAGACAACTGAATCCCCATGTAACATCAAGGCTCAGAAGAGCCCACACACTCAGCTCTTAACCCCAGTGTGCAGAAAGTGTCAAAATGTGTTTTTCAGCAGAAATAAACATGTTTCTGCAAGTTTGGTCAACCCCATGTAAGTTATGGGTCAGTAAATGCACACTTTTCAAAACGTGTTTATCAGCCCGAAATAAACGCGTTTTTTCAGACAACTGAATCCCCATGTAACAGCAAGGCTCAGAAGAGCCCACACACTCAGATCTTAACCCCAGTGTGCAGAAAGTGTCAGAACGTGTTTTTCAGCAGAAATAAACATGTTTCTGCAAGTTTGGTCAACCCCATGTAAGTTATGGGGCAGTAAATGCACACTTTTCAAAACGTGTTTTTCAGCCCGAAATAAACGCGTTTTTTCAGACAACTGAATCTCCATTTAACAGCAAGGCTCAGAAGAGCCCACACACTCAGCTCTTAACCCCAGTGTGCAGACAGTGTCAAAACGTGTTTTTCAGCAGAAATAAACATGTTTCTGCAAGTTTGGTCAACCCCATGTAAGTTATGGGGCAGTAAATGCACACTTTTCAAAACGTGTTTTTCAGCCCGAAATAAACGCGTTTTTTCAGACAACTGAATCCCCATGTAACAGCAAAGCTCAGAAGAGCCCACACACTCAGCTCTTAACCCCAGTGTGCAGAAAGTGTCAAAACGTGTTTTTCAGCAGAAATAAACATGTTTCTGCAAGTTTGGTCAACCCCATGTAAGTTATGGGGCAGTAAATGCACACTTTTCAAAACTTGTTTTTCAGCCCGAAATAAACGCGTTTTTTCAGACAACTGAATCCCCATGTAACATCAAGGCTCAGAAGAGCCCACACACTCAGCTCTTAACCCCAGTGTGCAGAAAGTGTCAAAATGTGTTTTTCAGCAGAAATAAACATGTTTCTGCAAGTTTGGTCAACCCCATGTAAGTTATGGGGCAGTAAATGCACACTTTTCAAAACGTGTTTTTCAGCCCGAAATAAACGCGTTTTTTCAGACAACTGAATCCCCATGTAACAGCAAAGCTCAGAAGAGCCCACACACTCAGATCTTAACCCCAGTGTGCAGAAAGTGTCAGAACGTGTTTTTCAGCAGAAATAAACATGTTTCTGCAAGTTTGGTCAACCCCATGTAAGTTATGGGGCAGTAAATGCACACTTTTCAAAACGTGTTTTTCAGCCCGAAATAAACGCGTTTTTTCAGACAACTGAATCCCCATGTAACATCAAGGCTCAGAAGAGCCCACACACTCAGCTCTTAACCCCAGTGTGCAGAAAGTGTCAAAATGTGTTTTTCAGCAGAAATAAACATGTTTCTGCAAGTTTGGTCAACCCCATGTAAGTTATGGGGCAGAAAATGCACACTTTTCAAAACGTGTTTTTCAGCCCGAAATAAACGCGTTTTTTCAGACAACTGAATCCCCATGTAACAGCAAGGCTCAGAAGAGCCCACACACTCAGATCTTAACCCCATTGTGCAGAAAGTGTCAGAACGTGTTTTTCAGCAGAAATAAACATGTTTCTGCAAGTTTGGTCAACCCCATGTAAGTTATGGGGCAGTAAATGCACACTTTTCAAAACGTGTTTTTCAGCCCGAAATAAACGCGTTTTTTCAGACAACTGAATCCCCATGTAACAGCAAGGTTCAGAAGAGCCCACATACTCAGATCTTAACCCCATTGTGCAGAAAGTGTCAGAACGTGTTTTTCAGCAGAAATAAACATGTTTCTGCAAGTTTGGTCAACCCCATGTAAGTTATGGGGCAGTAAATGCACACTTTTCAAAACGTGTTTTTCAGCCCGAAATAAACGCGTTTTTTCAGACAACTGAATCCCCATGTAACATCAAGGCTCAGAAGAGCCCACACACTCAGCTCTTAACCCCAGTGTGCAGAAAGTGTCAAAACGTGTTTTTCAGCAGAAATAAACATGTTTCTGCAAGTTTGGTCAACCCCATGAAAGTTATGGGGCAGTAAATGCACACTTTTCAAAACGTGTTTTTCAGCCCGAAATAAACGCGTTTTTTCAGACAACTGAATCCCCATGTAACAGCAAGGCTCAGAAGAGCCCACACACTCAGCTCTTAACCCCAGTGTGCAGAAAGTGTCAAAACGTGTTTTTCAGCAGAAATAAACATGTTTCTGCAAGTTTGGTCAACCCCATGTAAGTTATGGGGCAGTAACAGCACACTTTTCAAAACGTGTTTTTCAGCCCGAAATAAACGCGTTTTTTCAGACAACTGAATCCCCATGTAACATCATGGCTCAGAAGAGCCCACACACTCAGCTCTTAACCCCAGTGTGCAGAAAGTGTCAAAACGTGTTTTTCAGCAGAAATAAACATGTTTCTGCAAGTTTGGTCAACCCCATGTAAGTTATGGGTCAGTAAATGCACACTTTTCAAAACGTGTTTTTCAGCCCGAAATAAACGCGTTTTTTCAGACAACTGAATCCCCATGTAACAGCAAGGCTCAGAAGAGCCCACACACTCAGATCTTAACCCCAGTGTGCAGAAAGTGTCAGAACGTGTTTTTCAGCAGAAATAAACATGTTTCTGCAAGTTTGGTCAACCCCATGTAAGTTATGGGGCAGTAAATGCACACTTTTCAAAACGTGTTTTTCAGCCCGAAATAAACGCGTTTTTTCAGACAACTGAATCTCCATGTAACAGCAAGGCTCAGAAGAGCCCACACAGTCAGCTCTTAACCCCAGTGTGCAGACAGTGTCAAAACGTGTTTTTCAGCAGAAATAAACATGTTTCTGCAAGTTTGGTCAACCCCATGTAAGTTATGGGGCAGTAAATGCACACTTTTCAAAACGTGTTTTTCAGCCCGAAATAAACGCGTTTTTTCAGACAACTGAATCCCCATGTAACATCAAGGCTCAGAAGAGCCCACACACTCAGCTCTTAACCCCAGTGTGCAGAAAGTGTCAAAATGTGTTTTTCAGCAGAAATAAACATGTTTCTGCAAGTTTGGTCAACCCCATGTAAGTTATGGGGCAGTAAATGCACACTTTTCAAAACGTGTTTTTCAGCCCGAAATAAACGCGTTTTTTCAGACAACTGAATCTCCATGTAACAGCAAGGCTCAGAAGAGCCCACACACTCAGCTCTTAACCCCAGTGTGCAGAAAGTGTCAAAACGTGTTTTTCAGCAGAAATAAACATGTTTCTGCAAGTTTGGTCAACCCCATGTAAGTTATGGGGCAGTAAATGCACACTTTTCAAAACGTGTTTTTCAGCCCGAAATAAACGCGTTTTTTCAGACAACTGAATCCCCATGTAACATCAAGGCTCAGAAGAGCCCACACACTCAGCTCTTAACCCCAGTGTGCAGAAAGTGTCAAAATGTGTTTTTCAGCAGAAATAAACATGTTTCTGCAAGTTTGGTCAACCCCATGTAAGTTATGGGGCAGTAAATGCACACTTTTCAAAACGTGTTTTTCAGCCCGAAATAAACGCGTTTTTTCAGACAACTGAATCCCCATGTAACAGCAAAGCTCAGAAGAGCCCACACACTCAGATCTTAACCCCAGTGTGCAGAAAGTGTCAGAACGTGTTTTTCAGCAGAAATAAACATGTTTCTGCAAGTTTGGTCAACCCCATGTAAGTTATGGGGCAGTAAATGCACACTTTTCAAAACGTGTTTTTCAGCCCGAAATAAACGCGTTTTTTCAGACAACTGAATCCCCATGTAACATCAAGGCTCAGAAGAGCCCACACACTCAGCTCTTAACCCCAGTGTGCAGAAAGTGTCAAAATGTGTTTTTCAGCAGAAATAAACATGTTTCTGCAAGTTTGGTAAACCCCATGTAAGTTATGGGGCAGTAAATGCACACTTTTCAAAACGTGTTTTTCAGCCCGAAATAAACGCGTTTTTTCAGACAACTGAATCCCCATGTAACAGCAAGGCTCAGAAGAGCCCACACACTCAGATCTTAACCCCATTGTGCAGAAAGTGTCAGAACGTGTTTTTCAGCAGAAATAAACATGTTTCTGCAAGTTTGGTCAACCCCATGTAAGTTATGGGGCAGTAAATGCACACTTTTCAAAACGTGTTTTTCAGCCCGAAATAAACGCGTTTTTTCAGACAACTGAATCCCCATGTAACAGCAAAGCTCAGAAGAGCCCACACACTCAGATCTTAACCCCAGTGTGCAGAAAGTGTCAGAACGTGTTTTTCAGCAGAAATAAACATGTTTCTGCAAGTTTGGTCAACCCCATGTAAGTTATGGGGCAGTAAATGCACACTTTTCAAAACGTGTTTTTCAGCCCGAAATAAACGCGTTTTTTCAGACAACTGAATCCCCATGTAACAGCAAGGTTCAGAAGAGCCCACATACTCAGATCTTAACCCCATTGTGCAGAAAGTGTCAGAACGTGTTTTTCAGCAGAAATAAACATGTTTCTGCACGTTTGGTCAACCCCATGTAAGTTATGGGGCAGTAAATGCACACTTTTCAAAACGTGTTTTTCAGCCCGAAATAAACGCGTTTTTTCAGACAACTGAATCCCCATGTAACATCAAGGCTCAGAAGAGCCCACACACTCAGCTCTTAACCCCAGTGTGCAGAAAGTGTCAAAACGTGTTTTTCAGCAGAAATAAACATGTTTCTGCA
>NW_028291515.1:0-105064 GCF_059453375.1 Lepisosteus platostomus | reverse complement strand
GTCTGCACTGGTACAGAACCGAGCAATCAGAAAACGGGTGAAACTGTCTTTAGACTCAGCATACAGTACCGAGGCCCCCCATGACCAAATAAAGGCTAACCTCGATAATCAGCCTAAAGAACGCAGACTACAGCAAAACGACTGACTTTGAAAAGGGAATGAACGTCCGGAAGGAGTAGTGGAACTAGCTTGAGATGCTTCTCCGGACCCCTAACTAAAAGCCAGCGAGAACCAGCAGCGGCGTCCACTCCTGTCGAACCGGGATCCTTCCGCAGCCACGCAGCTCGTGGTGTCCTAACCCTCCCGTATCTGATTTTGGACCAAGCACATCAGGGGAGAGCGCGAACGCAGTCCCCCACTACCAGAAATTATGCAGTCGAGATTCCCACATTTGGGGAATTCGCAGGGGTCAGCACAGCCGGAGTGCAATGGCCGAGCCTCGCCCTGGGTGAACCTCCTTCTTGATCAAGGTATCTCCCCTGCCAGGTAAGTATGAGTTAAACAGGCCCCTGCAAGCGGCCCGCACCCACAGCACAAATCGCGCAGCCTAGGCCACCTCCTCGCCCTGCACGCCACCGCCTCCTGCTGGGCCCACTCTTTCACACACTCACACGCCACACTAACACTCAAAAGTGTGGGCAAAACGAGAAAACGAGCGCGCCGTTAACTACACATCTGCAGTCGCCGTTGCGCATTCGCAGCATGTCCCGGGATGCAATTCGGCCTCATTGCGACGTGCGCCTGCCACACACCGAACAAACCTTTTCAGCAATTTCCAAAAAACGGGCCTGCTTGCCTGCCCACAAGGCTCCGTCTCTTACCTGCTCTCCAGAGCCTGCTGCCTTCTGTGCTTTTCTCTCGGCACCGCTGCAGTGCACACAACTCCTGCAGCGGGAGGGGGGGAGAAAGTTCCCGCGCTCTGCCGCAGGGAAGGCTCGCTCCGTGCGCACACGTCCTTTCGATGCCAGTCCAACAAGTGCTCCGCATTAGCTGCGTCGGGGCTCCAATGGCCACAATGCCGGGGAATGGCACCTGTAAAGTGTTAATTGGGGCACAGGAACAGCCCGTCTCGTCTCGGGGGGGCCGGCTTCAGAGACAATACAGCAAACACAGAGGGGCGGGGGAAGAAGACGACACCACACATGCGGGTACATTCAGCTCCGGCGGGAACGAGACATTTGTCGGTCTTTTCAAGTGCCGAGAGCCGAGCAATCCTTCACTTGTATCGTTTCTCCCCGGTGACTAGATCTGGCCCTGCGACTCTCGACTGGGCTCACCCCCGGGGCAGCCCAGCAGGTGTGAGCCTGGCCGGCACCCGGATGGGAGATTCCACCCCGGAAAAGCTCCGGTTGCTGCTGCTCCTGCAAGAGGTGTGACTGGGACCAGTAGGGAGCGCTCACCCTGCGGGCTGTGTGGCTCTCTTACGCCCCAGCCTCCTGATGGCGACACTCTGCTGCACAAACAGGCGCCGTCCTTCGGGGGAGGCGTCAAACCGAGGTCCCGACCCTCCTTGGCCATTAGGAAACCCCAGGGCTCAATGAATGAAATCGGTAACAAATGAATAAATGTCTAGTTATACGAAAAACGAGTGGTTTATCGACTCATTTGCAGATTTAGAGGCAGCTTCGATATTCGTTTTACAGACGGGTTTTTTTTTTTTGAATATGGGTCACACACATGCCACAGCAACAAAACATCTCTAGAGATGAGGCTATAGATCACCTTTCCATCCTGCAGGTTTTCCTCCCAAAGCCTACGGCACCAACGGCGACCCCTGCTGGCCGGGAGAGCAAAAGCTTACAGCACCTGGTATTCCCAGGCGGTCTCCCATCCAAGTACTAACCAGGCCCGACGCTGCTTAGCTTCCGAGATCAGACGAGATCGGGCGTGTTCAGGGTGGTGTGGCCGTAAGCGAAAGCCCCGGCGCCTGACTCGCTACTTGAAGCTGTGTGTGGCGGGGGTTCCGTGCCCCCCGAGCGGGACTGAAGGATCGTTCGTGTGCAACTCTTTGGAAAGGAGCTGCTTTCCAAATCGCATTGCGTGCCTGGATGTTGGCGAATGCGCTCCCTTGTGTTGGCTCGTCCCGCACTGGAGGAGGACAAACAATCTGCACGGAGGAGCACCAGGCAAGTCTTCAGTGCACAGCACTCTGGAAACATTTCGGGGCTGTCGCGTGTTTATTTCAGCACGTAAAGCGCACCGGTCCAACACGTCGGCCGGGCGCGCGGCGCCTCCGCCCTCTTGCTGCCCCTGCAGCTGCTTCACTTTTCCCTTTAGTTGCCATCGATTTTTTTGTAGTGCTATACATATACGATTGAGGTATCTTAGAGTTCTCCTTCGAAGACCCAGCACTCTCTTTTCTTTTCCCAGTGTTACTCATATCGGACTTTTTAAACATAAAAGGGTTAACCCTAAAAAAATCGTTTTTTTTTTCTTTCAATTATAACTGAAGTTTAAACAACTAGTGTTAAGTCCTTATTTTTCTGTAGTCAAAAAAAGCAAAAATTAACATTCAGGTCATGAAAAACTCAAAAAAACTCCCCAACAACTAAACTTTACCTCCCACCTGAGCGCCATCTTGAACGCCCCTACCACCAGAGAATGCTCACGATTTCGGAAGCTGTCTCCGGGACGTGCTGATTCCACACATCCTGAATAAATCATGATATTGTTAGTTGCTGTAGCTAGACGTTCAAATGAGTTTCATGGCCAGATGGACTGTTTCCTCCAGCGGTATAGTATTGCAGTGAGACAGCACGATGCCTGCAAGACTATGTCACGCTAAACGCCACAGATTGTTTGTCCGTTCTTGTCAGTCGTCCCGCAGCCACGGGAAGTGGGACACAAACATGCTGCAATGCTTTCAAGACGTTAGGATTTGTTTGTGCAACATCCAAGAAGAGTACTTGTGGCTTGAATGTGAACTGTACGTGCCCGCCCCCTTTCCTCTATAGTGCATGAGTTCCTCCCGGCATGACCTTCGTCATTGTTCTGTCATCTTTTATTTAAAGGGTTGTATTTCTGCTGCTGAAAATAAGCAACGGTTTTCTCACAACGCCCTTTGTTCCCAACGGAGCCCTTGTCTGTCATGAAATTCTTCAAAACCTCAAGCTAGAAGAAGAAGAAGACGACAAATATGAAGCGTTATAGCAACGACATGCCATGAGACGATCGATAACGATTTCCATAGAATCCCCGCGGTTGCTTGGCAACCGTCAGCTTTGCGCAGTGGCAGTATCGTAGCCTGTGAGGTTTAGCCGAGGCGCGATTATTGCTAGTTGAAAACTTTTCCCAATACCCCGCTTCCGCCGGTTTGCAATACAATCGGCGAAAGCAATTTTTGACAGTCTCGTCAGAGACTGAGCAAGGTGTTTAAAGACAGATTTGGTCATGGTGATATCATGGTAGAAAGAAACGAGCTTGTTACGTGTCAACAGAAACGCTCTTTAGCTCTTTCAGCTTTATGCAGAGAACAGCGTCTGTCGAGATTACTTTTGTGTCAGCGCGAAACGCCGTGTGCTGTCAGTATGATTTCATATTGCTCGTAGCGGCGCCTGGCTTTTGTCTGTCAAACGTTAGGTTGCGCTTCTTCATGCTGCATCGTCGGCATGAGTGGAGCATTTTAAACGTCTGTACTTACTGCGCCCCATAAGAAATCGTTTGTCCCTGTTCAAAAGAGATTGTGCGATGTCCTGCAGCGTTCGCAAAGCAAACCTTTGACAGTTTGAAAAGAGGAATTTATTCTGCTTCCTGTGCGTGCAGTAGTTACAAAGTTGAACGTCTTTACACGATCTGCTGCAGTTTTCAGTGGGTGGGCTTTGTCAAATGGCTTGGAAAAACGCACTCTGTTTCGGCTCGGGAAACATCATGAGCAGTGTCCTGCATGTTTTCTGTGTATAGCTGTCTTTTAACGCGTACAGAATTCATTCGAAATCATTGATTTCTCCAATTAACAAGGGTCCCTTTTTGAACCTGCCAGAAGCATTCTTTCAATGTAACAGATTTACTCCGGGGAAGGGCAGCATGACATTGAGAGTAGCTCAAGCTTTCAGCACCTTTATCTGACTGCATGTATGCAGACACTGCTCAGAATCCCCTGTAAGATTCTCCTTCAATTCCGTTTTGCAGTGCTTTAGCTCTTTCAAAAGGCTTCGCTTTGCTAGTCACAATCCAAGGCTCATGACAGCATTTGAAAACATTTGCAACTGCATTGGCCGGGAATCGAACCTGGGTCAACTGCTTTGAAGGCAGCTATGCGCAACACTGGCTCGCTCCAGAGTAAATTTCACGTCGAGGGCATATTTTTTTCCATTTTACCGTGAGTCGGGCTCAGCTGCACAGAGGAGAGAGCAGAGCAATGAGGTCACGGGGAAGAAGGGACAATTTTATGATGCTTTGGAAGATAATGTTTTTTTTTTCTTATACTGAAAATGAAAGGTAGTTGTTTCTATATGGACTCAGTCTTTGGAATTTGTATATATATATTTCAGTGATCCCTCAGCCATTCCTTCTGTATTGTAATTCAATTTCTCTTTTAAAATTCCTTCCCCACTTCTAGGACCTGCAGTTGCTGAACTCCACAATGGCTTCTATTGGAAAGTCTGTGACTGAGACCAAGTAAGTGCTCACTTTTTTATGAAACCATTATTTATTTTGGAGCAATGAGCAATTCTTATATAAATGCAATAAAATCATTATGCTCAAACTATGAGAGAGAAAATTAAGGATAATTTAAGAAATCAGTCTTAGCTTGTTTCTATACACAGATGGTATTATTTATTTTCAAAGGAAACCCGCGAGGATTCCCCTGGTGTGCAAGATGTGCCTGAATACTCTTGATCAGCTTCCTGTTCACTTGAAGAGGGCGTGTATGAAGCACGCCACGGCAGAAGAGATCAGGATGGCCTCTCAACAGGCGAGGGAGGACATGATGAATCACCTGAAGAATGGGGTTATCGTGGATTACCACAGAATAGAGATCGTGTCTGGTGAGGCAAACAGGATAGTGGTTGTAAGACTGCTAGAGTCCTTGGGCCTTTTTGTACATGGGAAGCCTGAAGACACATTGGCAAGGTGAGATATTTTTAATCTGTAAGGCTTCTGTAGTTTCTTTTTGAAATCATTGTTACAACATATTATGTAAAAGCATGTTGAAAAGAATATACCTGCATTCCAGCGGCCCTGAGCAAGAGGCCGCAGTCCAGGAGGAAGAGATGCCAGAGGCTGCTCTAGAAACTGAAACAGAAGCGGATAAGGAAGGGGAAGATGTGAGCTCTGAAGAACTCTATCAGCAGTAAGACTTTTTATTTTTCAGATGTATCTATTTTTTACTAAAATTCTAATTTGTCTTATAGGTATAAAATGTTTAAACCGGTGTTTTATATCCTTACAGGCCCTGAGTAGTTAAAAAGTATCAGCAGGCCGGAAGAGAGTGGCCCAAGCTGGACTCTATAGAAAGCACTCCCTGGATGCTCCTCTCCTGATTGGATTCAAACAGTACCTTACCAAGGATCTGGGAGTGGCAAATTATTCTCAGGAGGTATTTATTTTTTAAACGCATTAAAAATTAAGCAATGGTATCTTCATTGTAAATGTTTTTATTTCTTAGCTTAAAATTCACCCATGTGAAATGATGTCAGCCATAAACATCATGACTCTATATTTCCTACCTGAATCTATTCTACTTAAATTATTACATTATACACAATTTGAGTTCATTTTAAAAAGTAAAAGGTAATGAAAGGAATGCATTTTTAAAAGAAAGATAATACCGATATGCATGTGATAATCTTCCTTATATCATGTAGTGCGTCATTTGGACACTTTGTGGGCTTGAAATACAAAGAAAATCATGTTCTATGGTACAAGATAAATACAAAACTTAAGCTTTTATTTTAATTAGATTTGTTTATAAAGCATAAGCAATCATTTATTACATCGCTTCTTGAATTAAATCTTTTGACAAGAGGTAAGACTTCTATTTTACATTTAAACCCATGTTTAGCTGCGTTTTTTAGATTTAACTGAACCAATTTCTGTGTGTGATAATGTCCTTGAATTCTGACAACATCACACTAAATTACATGATATAAAACAGCTAATGTTTCTAGAGATAAAGTTTCTGGGATGCTTCTAATTACTTTTTATTACCAGGGACAGTTTAATTCACCTTGTACAGTACTGAAAGACCAAGATGCTTTTTTTAAAGTTATTTAACATTTTATAGAACTTTTTCTACTATGGCAACATGATGAGCTTGGTGAAACTTGGAAAAATACTGCTTGGCCACTTATCTTAAGATAAAGATAGGATAAAGGTTTATCTTTTGCACCTACCTGACCCCCAGGGAAGGCCAATGCTTTCTAAGTTGATGGTTCCCTACAGTAGACTGTACCTTATCTTCAAAGGTAATGTATATTGACCCAAATCAGTTTTGGAATCCAATCTACTGCCGAGATGGAGCACATCCTTTTTTCAGGATTTTAGCATCATACGTTTGGTATATTTAGTCCCTAATGCTGAAAGAAATGATCATAGAACATGACATCTAACCTTACCTGTGGTGTCTTTAATCCCTATTGCTCAATGCATGGTGTACATACTGCATACATGTGTCTTGAGAATGAGGAATGGGCCCCTGAGACAGTAATTTGCCTGTTTCACAAATGATCGTATTTTACTAGAGATTCTGTTTGGGATTCAGATGTGCATTCGGACAGCAATCCCTTTCAAGAAATGATACGTTCTGGATGAGGTCAAAGGTGCTGGAACACTGTATTTAGGATGTGTTTGCAGAGACTATGTGTCTCCTGCTTCAACGCAGTGATAAATAGATGTGCTCCTGTAATTCATTGGTACATGCCCAGGGCAGTAAGCAGTCTGAGGATTTATTTCCAGACGGCATAGAGCAGTGAAGTAGTGTAGTAGAGCAACACACTGGATCATTTTATTATTAGAATCTATTCTACTTAAATTATTACATTATACACAACTTGAGTTCATTTTAAAAAGTAAAAGATAATGAAAGGAATGCATTTTCATAAGAAAGATAATACTGATATGCATGTGATAATCTTCTTTATATCATGTAGTGCGTCATTTGGACACTTTGTGGGCTTGAAATACAAAGAAAATCATGTTCTATGGTACAAGATAAATACAAAACTTTAGCTTTTATTTTAATTAGATTTGTTTATAAAGCATAAGCAATCATTTATTACATTAATATATGTGAAAATAACATTTTAGCATCATATTATTACATACAGGTCTCTAGCTTCAACACAGTGATATATATATGCTCAGTGATT
Source organism: Lepisosteus platostomus (assembly GCF_059453375.1). Classification (NCBI taxonomy): domain Eukaryota; kingdom Metazoa; phylum Chordata; class Actinopteri; order Semionotiformes; family Lepisosteidae; genus Lepisosteus; species Lepisosteus platostomus. Next base: position 97,754 of record NW_028291515.1, on the reverse strand, counting down.
TATTGGTACATGCCCAGGTCAATAATCAGAATGAGGATTTATTTCCAGACGGGCTACAGGTAGTGTTGTGAAATACTTCAACACACTGGATCGCAGATTTAGACCCCCTGCACTCTTACTACTTAAAAACCAAAGAAATGAAGATATGTAGCAATCACATTGTAACAGGGGTGACAGTGACTTAATGCTTATACTAGTGGACTTCTGGTACCTTTAGGGTAAGGTGTTCCCTGAAGGGCTCTCAAACCCCGCATTTCAGATGCCTAGCTGTATCGCTGATGTGTTGCACCTCAGAATCACTTTTAAACCTTACCTCTGGTATCTTTAATCCCTATTGCTCAACGCATGGTGAAAGTATTGCATAAATGTGTCTGAAAATGAGCAATGGGCACCTGAGAGACTCATTTGCCTGTTTCACAAATGATCATATTTGACTAGAGATTCTGTTTGGGATTCAGTTGTGCATTCTGACAGCAATCCCTTTCAAAAAACGATACATTCTGGATGAGGTCAAAGGTGCAGGAACACTGTATTTAGGATGTGTTTGCACTTATGAGGATTTATTTCCAGATGTGCTAGGGGTAGTGTTGTGAAATACTTCAACACACTGGATCGCAGGTTTAAACCCCCTGCACTCTTACTCCTTAAAAACCAACAAATGCAGATATGTAGCAATCATATTGTAGCAGACACTCATTTGCCTGTTTCACAAATGATCATATTCTACTAGAGATTCTGTTTGGGATACGGATGTGCATTCTGACAGCAATCTCTTTCAAAAAATGCTTTTACCTTTTCGCGGCTTTGCCCTTCTTGCCTCTTTGGACAATATCTCCATCTTGTGGTCGTTGTTGGTAATGTCTAGACAATATCTCCATCTTGTGGTCGTTCTTGGTAATGTCTTCTTATGCCCTTTTTTATTTCAATTCTCTATTAGTTGATTCTAGAATCTCTACAATAGAGTTGAAAACATCAGTTTTAAAGCAGACTATATGACATTATTTATAGTCCAATTAGAAATGTATTACCCTGATAGATATCCCAACACCCGGAATGTATTGATACCATATCCCCAGTAATGCTCCTCAGGCCTAACAAGCACACTGTTGGTCTTAGGAAGCATCAGACACAGAAACGGTAACAACATCCTTCTTTCTGTTCACTCAGTCTCTGGTGCCGTGGGTCAGTGAAAGTGCGATGCGCGGATCCAGCGATCTCATCCTGTCACTCAGATGGCACAATCAGTAATTGGTGGCAGTTGATATGGTCCCTCCCAGCAGGATTGCAACATCTGGCAGGGTATCTCTTCTTCACCTACACCCACTCGCCAGGTATCCGGTCGTGTCTCCCCTCTGCTGGAGGTCCCCAAGCGTCCGGCACCTGTTCACAAGCCCTGTGCACCGCTTCAGTTAACAAACCTACAACACTTTAATAGAGAGTTATCTACCCACGGTGTCCCTTCAGTTGATATTTCCTTAGTTGGTCTTTCAGACTGTGGGTGATTGGGGCAATGTGACTTCCAACTTACCCCTAGTGAGGCAATTACAGCCTGGCACACCTTCCCAGTGTAGTCTGCCCCTAGATCAGTATCCAAGGGGCAGGGCAGTCCATACCCTGGGATCATCTTTGTCATACACTTGGGTATGTGCCAGCCCACATCACATCATCATACAACCCCACATTCTTTACACATTTGTTCTAACCACTATTAAACATCTATTAAAGGCCTCAACCTGAATTCTCCCCTTTCCCCAATAGAGGTTTCACAGGGGTCTCAGACTCCCGCTCTCCCAGTGCAGCTCATCTGGCATCTGCATCTGCATGGTTGTTACCTTGAGTTACTGGAATTCTTTATTTATTGTGTTATTTACACCTTACTCAAGCTGCTTCTGTCGGCAGCTGTAAAACTACAAATCAGTTCAGAGACAAGCCTAGTATTCTTAACTGGAGTCCCTGCCGTTGTGAGAGAATCCTATTTCTCCATAGCCATCCAGAATTGTGGCCTACATGCAACAAATACATACATTATATACATATACAGTAACCCTTTGTCCACACTTACATACAAAGGAATGGTTGATCCATCTGAGGAAACCCCAGTCTCAGCACCTGTAAGAGAGCTTGTTTCAAATTATTATAGGCGGCTTTTGTTGCGGGAACCAAGGCAATCTTGTCCTTGTACTGCACTCCCCCCTTAAGCAGATCTGTTAAGAGTTGTGCTCACCCTGTAAAAACATTGCACCCAAGCCCTGTTAAAATTTCACAATGCTAGACACAAAAGGGCCTTATCATAACTGCTTCTATTAGACACTCTAAAGCTGAAGCAACTCAGACTTGTGGGTTTCCTCGTCAGGGGAAGCACTCAGAATACTATCAACATACTGAGTGATCACAGTCAGTTGAAGCCACGTGATACCCTGTTCTGGATAGTCATTCTTTGTAATGCATAATATTCCAACCCAATAGATCTGGGATAAAACCACCCATTAAAATCTGGTACTCGGCAAGTAAAACTTGCTGCCCCAATACTCCTGTGGCCTCCTGCCGTCTCCCCATATACATTACTCTATAGCACACTGTTGAACAGAGGAGTGAAACAAGCATGACAGTAGTGCTCCAGTATCCCATAACAGAGAAACCAACACTCCATTAACAGTACATTTTTATCCACTGGACTGGGACAGACTTAGGGAGGGTACAAGGGATTTACAGGATCTAATCGTTAGGTAAACAGATCTTCTCACAAGACGTTATTCTCCCCAGTCTCGATTCTAAACCTACAGCGTTTCAGCATGTCTGAGACATTCGAATAAACCCAAATTGTTTCCTCTATTGCAACTAATTGTATAAAAATACAAACACTGTTTATCTAACTACTTTTACGTCCACCTGTACTGTACTTATACTTTCAGACGCTCTTATATTTTCCAATCTCCTTAAGTTGATTTTCGTCAAGTCTCTTTAGTTACGTCTCTAGCCAGTCCCGCTGGCTAAACACACTTACACCGTCATTTAGCTGCAAAAAGGCATTCGCGGATGCTGAAGAATTTATTTCCAAGGCAGCGGGTACAAGCGATTTGGCGTTTTAAAACCACCAGGAACAGCAAAGAGGCACGCTTCTTTCCTTGCGCCGGAACACAAGGACTGGAGGCGGACAACCTAGTCGGCAGGATTCGAACTTGCGCGGGGAGACCCCAATGGATTTCCAATCCATCGCTTTAATCACTCGGCCACGACTACAGCAAGCCCCACTGCCGCTGCGTTCTTGCTACAATCTTACCTGGATCGCGAGGCGCCGGCGGAAGCCTATTTCAAAGTCATTCTCCGTTTAAAAAAAACATTTCCAAAATACAAGCCTTGCAGACAGACACGCCTCAGAGGACTTAAGGGTGGCTTCATGTCGGAATGATAAAGTCTCCCCGTCCGGACATGAAAATGCCACTTTGTTACACACAAAAAAAGAATCAACAACAGAGAAATGCCCACAAGCATTTGAAAAGCCGCACCACGTCGCACTTGAAATAGCTCTTACATTAGTGGTAGACGCAGGAATCGCCTTTTTATTTACGCTCTTACCAACGCGATGGAAAGCAAAACAAAGCAAAGCAGAGCAAAACAAAACGAACAAACGAAAACCCTCACGTCCCACACTTGCATGTAAGGCCGTTACGTGCCCAAGCGGTATTGTATGTCATCCTAGCACTGCAGCCCGGGGCGTACGGTATATGGGAACGAGCGCACGCCACGAATCGTCTCGAATCACTCCCTACAGCTGTAAGGCACCTTGAAGTGTGCACCCCCAACATTCTTCCTTGCGCATCTGTGAAATCTAAATTAAATCTCACGTTGGGGGCATATTTTTTTCCACTTTATCATGAGTCGGGCTCGGCTGCACAGAGGTGAGAGCAGAGCAATGAGGTCACGGGGACAGGGGAGTTACACGCTGGCGGTTTGAATACGCGGAAGATCACTGAGGGATCCACAGTATATGGACCCTCCGTGCTCCATCAGTCCACACTCCGGACTCTGAATCCTGCCATCCGAGTTAAGATCTCGGCGAAACCTGAGGCGCAGTTCCTTCTTAAAACGTAATCTGGTGAGCATTTCTAGAATCATACTTGTATAGATGCAGCCTTTAATGTGTTGCTAGGTTAAAATTGATGACTTCTTGAACTTCAGTAGGCAACTGCCCTCTTGATTTTGGATTTAATTTCTTTATTACAGGGGCGCTTTTATGAAGACCGAGTCATGTTCAGGTACTTTGCTTGATGGAGGAAGCATATTTCGGACTCTGTGATCTGCTCACCTGGAAAGGTCTGCTGTACTACTACAAGAGAGAAGTAGAGTCTGGAAGAATAGACAATTTTATGATGCTTTGGAAGATAATGTTTTTTTTTTCTTTGAAATTGAAATGAATCAGAATATCAGTGCAAAAGACAAACTCTTGGTTTGGTTTAAAGAGATATGGTTTTAAAACAGACAAAATGTAGAAAACAGGTGTTTCTCACTTTTGGAAGAGAATGGACCGGGGGTAATATTTTACAAGTTATATAATAGTAAAATATTATATAATAGGGGTAATAGTCGCGAGGGGCTTCAGCTTTTTCGTGCTTAATATGGTGCGCTGTGGCCACGGCAGATATGGGATCTATAAAAGCCGAAAATTCTCCGATCATTGCCTGACACAGCTCCTCAAAGCTATTACAGACCTCAGGTCCTTGTCTAGACATCCACTCGTGGACCGCTCGGCTGGTAGTTTTCCTTACTAACATAGCCTTTTCCTGTTCGGACGCTTCGGGCATAAACTGCAAAGTATATCTCAGCTCATCAATGTAGGTCTCCACATTATTCCCTGACACTGTCGGGTCAAACCTTTCTACATCTTTGGCTAACTGCCTCAGGGAGTGGAGGTTAATTTTTACAGTTTCTCCGTGGGCAGGGAGACGGCCGTGATTTCTTTTTCTTTTTCTTTCAAGCTCGCTTCTAGGTCTCTCCTAGCTACCTCAGCCGCAGTTTCTCTAGCAGACAGGTCATCTAATTTACCTAAAACTTCCCTGAGTCTGTCTTCACTTTCCTCACTTTTCACTCTCTTTTCTCTGATTATATCCAACAACTCAACTCGCTCCGCCTTATATCTTTCTAGCTTTCCCTGAAGCGTTTGAAACTTTGTCAGCTCGGACAAAGACAGTTCCAGCTGTTTAGCTAGATTTAAGGCGAAACTAGATAGGACCTGAACTGCGTTCACAGACCCTCCTGTGTTAAGCTGGTTCGCTACCTTAGCTACTAAATCTACTTGCAGCTTCTCAATATCATCAAAGTTCAACTTTTCGATACCGCTCCAGTAACCAGGATTGTCGTCGCTAGAAATAGTACTTATAAGCGACTCCACTTCAGACATTTTAGCAGCCATTGTCATTACGTCAGAGAAACTTTAAGAGTATTACTTTTTTTCCTTTTACCAAAATACAGTATGGAATCTAAACACCCGAGCAGATGGATTTCCAATCAGCACACGTTACACTAAACGCTAGAAAACAGGGGGATTTCTTTACGCAGTTATCAGCACACCCGGTATTCGCGTATAAAAGCCACGGTGCTGTGCTGAACTTGAACTCACAGCAACATCAGTTATTCTGTGCGATTGAGTCTCATTTCATTCTAAACTCGCCCACCCAGGGACGCCATTAAATGTAGTGGTTTGATGGGTTTACTGAGACACTTATTAATTGTAGCAGTAATCACGAGGTTGTTCGTTGGGGCTTTTAGAAAATCAATCGCCAGAACAACTAACAACGCACACACACGGGTTCAATACACGAGATACATTTATTAATATAAATTGTGCACCAAACATATACTAGTCTGCCTGGATACGAGCGGCAGACCTTACTGTGAGGGTTATCAATATACAAGATATATAATCTCGAAGAGGTGCAAACACAAAGAGATACACAACAGAGAATATATGTCAATATATATCGTTCGGTTACCAAATCGCTAATCAGTGTTATTACCCATTGTTACTCTAAACTCGGAAGTAAATACATTACTCATGAATTAAATTGATAACAACTTGTGTTGAGGTACAATTGAATTCTCGAGACGCAATGTAGAACATGGGGTTAACTTATCCACTGTGTATGGATTTGGAATTTCCCGGCACGAACACCAAACCAGCTGACAAGCTCTGTTGCAGCCTCTGTTCCAGCGGTTGTCCAATGGGCGTTGTGTCGGCGTCCTCTGGCTACCAGCCAACCAGTCAAGGTGCAGCTCGGAGTAGGACGGGCGGAGGAATCTGACTGCGGCGCGCAGGGCAGTCGTTGCTCCGAGGGGATCTACCAGCAGTCCGGCTGGCTAGTAGAAAGTCTCTATGCACAGAGTGTGACCGCGAGTCCTCACAAGTCACTCTTTTGCCTGGGAAGAAACTGGTTCGTTCCCGGTCCAGCGCTGCTTCTGAATAAGCTATTCAGGTTGTCGACGAGGGTCCAACTGTAGGCTGCCGTTGATCAAACGGAGCATTCACGTTAGTAGAATTCTGAGTACGTACGGGATGCTTGGCCTCGCGCTTAGAACAAAGTCCAAGTCCCTATGCAGACAACAGCAGTTGTCACGTGATTGTCTCTGAGGATGCGCGAAAATGGCCAAGGAGAGCCCCGATCTGAGCTTGCGCTCCCTTTTTGACCAAGACACAGATGTGTGCTGATTGGTTGAGAGTTTGGCGGGCATTGGAGACCCACGTGGTATTACCACGCCCTGCCAGTCCCTGATTGGTTGGTCAAGGTGAGATATAAGTCACTTACTCTTGACACTTAAGAATGCAGTCCAGATGTCCATTCAGCACTCCCTAGACAGATAGGCGCCAATGGATGACCATTGATCATGATAGCCAGGCTTAGCTAAGTGCATCCCTGTCTGGGAGCTGTTCCCTATCAAAAGAAAACAACTTAAATCAGTCTGCATGAATACTTTCTCTGTGGCTGCACCACAGAGATGGGGGGTGAGATGGGGCTTCATTTAGGACAGCATACCAACGCTTAATTCTGTCTTATTAACAAGCATTGCCGCTACACTTGTATCCCAACTTTTGCAACTCGCAACTGAAAACCCACTGAAGCTAAGCAGGTGTGAGCCATGTCAGTACCAGGATGAGGGTGAGCTACAGGGAAAAACAAAGCTTCCAGCTGGAAGTGGTGTTAATGGGCGCTCACTCTGAGGTCTGTACGGGTCCCAATGTCCCAATATAGTGACGGAGAAGCTGTGTTGGAAAAAGGGCGCTGTCTTTTGGATGAGATGTAAAACCGAGGTCATAGTGCTCTGTGGTCATTAAAAATGACCACCAAAACCTTTGACAAAAGCTCTTGGTAATTGATGGTCTTCAATAATGCTTCTCCTTTAGGTACATTTTAAATCAGCTGAAAAATGCTGTGAAATGGGGGGGCACTTCAGGCCAGTGTAGGATTTGGGTTACAAGAACTATGAAACTGCACGAGAAAGCCCGTACACTGAATTACACGGCTTTCTATTCAAAGGACAAAAGAAATTCCCTGAGCTTGATTTTTTGCAGCACAGAGAGGACCACTGTTGTGAGGTCGGTTAGCTCAGTTGGTTAGATGGTGGTGCTAGTAACGCCAAGGTTGCGGGTTTGAGCCGCGTACGGGCCAGGTCCTTTTCTCCTCTCTTACCAAAGCTGTTAGGTTCCTTTCCGTGGTGAGATGGGTTGTCATGCAACGCTGCCACATAGCGCCGACAGACAAGAGTGTTGCGGGAGAAGAGAAATGTGTTTGAAGATTTAAGAGTGTCTTAGGTGCAGCCAAAATCAAGTGTCACAAATGCAAGTGGTTGGATTTCCATTGTTTAATGTGGTAAAAATAAGCGGAAGTAATCTGCCGGTCCGGCACAGTCTGCCATGCTTTTGTCATTTACTGTAAAGTGGTATTGAACTGGGTGTCGAACTGGAGCCTCACCATTTGCATATGTGAGGCTCCAGTTATACATCGAGTGTCACATTAAATGACAAAAATGAAGAGAGTTAAAGCAGCTGGAGAGGTTTTCTTACAACTTTTGAGCTGACAGTTTTGGAAAATGTTTCCTTCACGCTGCACTGTACAACATAGGCAGCCAAGAGTCTCCAAAACAAAACAGAATTGACAGATAGGAGAAAATTCCCACTCGTCCTGAAGTTCCCAAAATCAAGCACTGAGCGTAAACAAAGTGTCTAAGTAGCGTGGGAATGCTAACCCTAACCCTAGCGTAAAAACATGAGTCAAAGTAACGTCTAATCGGATTAGTTTCCTTAGAGCTGGTTCAGAGTTTGCTGAAGAGTTTACCCAGTGGGCACTGATTCGTCGAATATACGTATATTCACGGCGAAAATACGGCTATACGTATATATACGTCGCCTCGACGTATAATCAAAGTCGAATTGCAACCGTAAAATCGACGACATTAATAAACGCATATATAACGTCGAAAACACATCTAACACAGTGCCTGAGGCTTTTTACTGTATGTATCGTGTGTGCCGCAACTAGGAGTATACGGCACTCTGCACAGTGTACGAAGTAAATTATTTTCGCAGTAATTAATTTACACGTGTATAATAAATATAGTAAATATAATAAATTAATTACTGCGAAAATTACTTCGTACACTGTGCAGAGTGCCGTATACTCCTAGGTAAGTTAGGTACATCTTTTTGCCCAAAACTGAAGGGGCGACATTCCTCCCTCCCCCCGTGATGCCAGGCCTGTCCCCATCCTATTCCATAATGTCATTATACTGTATATAATACCATACAACAGTGACCGATCCTTACTAACTGCATGCGTTAAAATTGCACATCAGCTCATAGCAGGGGGCACATAGCCGCGATGTATTATCAATGTTAAATTTCAACCATAATATCGACAACATTAATAAACGCATACGTTGAGAAAATATCGAACCCAGCATATTTTCCGGTTATATACCACAATGCATTGCTAGTATTCGTTGGTCACCATTTTGGACACGTTTTTCAAACATCTCAGCAATCCTCTTTTGACGAGTAAGTATGAACAATAATAATACTATCTGAATACATACAGATCTTTCTTAATATTATTTTGATTAAAATAGTAAGTGAATAAGCAAAAAATGGCACATAAAAATAGTGGAGCTTTTTAAACGTCTGTACTTACTGCGCCCCATAAGAAATCGTTTGTCCCCGTTCAAAAGAGGTTGTGCGATGTCCTGCAGCGTTCGCAAAGCAAACCTTTGACAGTTTGAAAAGAGGAATTTATTCTGCTTCCTGTGCGTGCAGTAGTTACAAAGTTGAACGTCTTTACACGATCTGCTGCAGTTTTCAGTGGGCGGGCGTTGTCAAATGGCTTGGAAAAACGCACTGTGTTTCGGCTCGGCAAACATCGTGAGCAGTGTCCTGCATGTTTTCTGTGTATAGCTGTCTTTTAACGCATACAGAATTCATTCGAAATGGGGAATGGTGTGAATGGGGAAGATGACACTAAATCGTTTTGCCGTTTCTCTATTCTTATTCTATGTTGTACTTTCAAACTTTGGGTACTCTTTAATTAGGACAGACTTTATTGCTCAACTTCTATGATGCAAGCCAAATTTTATACATTTATTTCAGCTTTGAGCTTAGTAAACCGTTCATTTTTTAGATTATACTAAAGAAGATATTAATCATCATTAATTTGGGAAGTAATATTATATAATTTTCTCCTAGCTGCGGTGCTGAAGTCCCGCCCTAAATCAGCAGAAAAAGAAATAAAGGAGCACGCAATGTGTTACTTGAAGAATGCATATGCAAGGCAGGGGGCCAGGAGATCTGGACACTGAAAATACTAGGTTTTTGGTTCTAACTGTTAGGACAATTACACAGGGTTTGCAAATAGTGGACAAAAATCGTCTTAACTTCCATTGTAATATTTTTTTTCTTGGAAATATAGAAGTTGTACATTTTAAAATGTATATTTGAATCAAAATGTGGTTTTGAGTTAGTGTGTTAATGTAATTAGTTTGTGTTTGCCGTTACTATACTGTATATTGCCATATTACCAGAATTTGTAGCTGAAGTTTAAGACTAGTTGTGTTTTTTATGATTATTGCCCATATGTTGATTGTTGATTGATTGTATACAATGTATAATTTGAAATACATATTTTTCAGGTGTGAATGTGTATTTTCAGAATAAATTTCTAAACCAAATCATTGGGTTGATTTACTAGTTTCTACACCTGTAAAACCTAACTTTGATGTATAATAGACCTCTACCCATATACGTATAATAGACCTCTAAAGTTATCCGTATAATAGACCTCTAACCATATACATATAATAGACCTCTAAAGTTATCCGTATAATAGACCTCTACCCATATACGTATAATAGACCTCTAAAGTTATCCGTATAATAGACCTCCAACCATATACGTAGAATAGTCCTCTAAAGTTATCCGGAACTCCTACCATATATGTATAATAGTCCTCTAAATTTATCCGTATAATAGAACTCCAACCATTTACGTATAATGAACATCTAATCATAGACGTATAATTGACGTATAACAATAGACATATATTAGAATTTCATTCTAGACGAATTGCAGACCACATTTAGACGTCTAAGGTATGCGTTTAATAGACGTATATTATACGTCTTTTGCCCACTGGGTTACGTCTCAACAGAAACGCTCTTTAGCTCTTTCAGTGTTATGCAGAGAACAGCGTCTGTCGAGATCACTTTTGAGTCAGCGCGAAACGCCGTGTGCTGTCAGTTTGATTTCATATTGCTCGTAGCGGCGCCCGGCTTTTGTCTGTCAAACGTTAGGTTGCGCTTCTTCATGCTGCATCGTCGGCATGAGTGGAGCTTTTTAAACGTCTGTACTTACTGCGCCCCATAAGAAATCGTTTGTCCCCGTTCAAAAGAGATTTTGCGATGTCCTGCAGCGTTCGCAAAGCAAACCTTTGACAGTTTGAAAAGAGGAATTTATTCTGCTTCCTGTGCGTGCAGTAGTTACAAAGTTGAACGTCTTTACACGATCTGCTGCAGTTTTCAGTGGGCGGGCTTTGTCAGATGGCTTGGAAAAACGCACTGTGTTTCGGCTCGGGAAACATCATGAGCAGTGTCCTGCATGTTTTCTGTGTATAGCTGTCTTTTGACGCATACAGAATTCATTCGAAATCATTGATTTCTCCAATTATCAAGGGTCCCTTAAAGGATGAGTCAAAGTAACGTCTAATCGGATTAGTTTCCTTAGAGCTGGTTCAGAGTTTGCTCAAGAGTTTACCTTTCACAGATGTGCAAAGAAGAATGTTGGGGGTGCACGCTTCAAGGTGCCTTACAGTGCGTCGTTTCCGGCACAGTGTGGCTGGGTGTTTTCCGACTTATCGCACAGATTGGGCACGGCCGCAAGCTGAGAGCCGCAGGCGATGAGCCCGGAGCTGAACGGGCCCCACTGGCTCGTTTGTAAGGCCAGGTGTATTGCCAACCATGACCGGCAGCGCAGAGGCTTTGAAGGCGGCCTGGGCTCCTGCAGCTGTGCAGCCACGCACTCTGGTTTCTCTTCATCTCGTACAAATCTTTCGCCTTTTGCTAAAAATTTCCGTGGAGAGGAGCATGAATGAGTTCCATGCAATTTTTGTGCTTCCCTGCCTTCGGGTGGGGCGCAGCCTGGCTGGTCAAAGAGAGAAAACAAAAACGCTCGCAATCGGTCTTGTTATGGCGATTGTGGCAGTCTGCTCCGCGAGTCCTCGGTCTCCGGCCGTCTGATTGGCGCTCTTTTCTTTGGGGGGTGGGAAGTGTCCGGCCGCAGGGGATCTTGGGACCTCGCTTTGCATAGCGGCTTCCCAGAGTGCGTCGTTTCCGGCACAGTGTGGCCGGGTGTTTTCCGAGTTATCGCACGGATTGGGCACGCTCGCAAGCCGTGAGCCGCAGGCGATGAGCCCGGAGCTGAACGGGCCCCACTGGCTCGTTTGTAAGGCCAGGTGCATTGCAAACCACGACCGGCAGCGCAGAGGCTTTGAAGGCGGACTGGGCTCCTGCAGCTGTGCAGCCACGCACTCTGGTTTCTCTTCATTTCGTACAAATCTTTCGCCTTTTACTAAAGATTCCCGCGGAGAGAAGCATGAATGAGTTCCATGCAATATTTGTGCTTCTCTGCTTTCGGGTGGGGCGCAGCTGGGCTGGTCAAAGAGAGAAAACAAAAACGCTCGCAATCGGTCTTGTTATGGCGATTGTGGCCGTCTGCTCCGCGAGTCCTCGGTCTCCGGCCGTCTGATTGGCGCTCTTTTCTTTGGGGGGCGGGAAGTGTCCGGCCGCAGGGGATCTTGGGACCTCGCTTTGCATAGCGGCTTCCCAGAGTGCGTCGTTTCCGGCACAGTGTGGCCGGGTGTTTTCCGAGTTATCGCACGGATTGGGCACGCTCGCAAGCCGTGAGCCGCAGGCGATGAGCCCGGAGCTGAACGGGCCCCACTGGCTCGTTTGTAAGGCCAGGTGTATTGCCAACCACGACCGGCAGGGCAGAGGCCTTGAAGGCGGCCTGGGCTCCTGCAGCTGTGCAGCCACGCACTCTGGTTTCTCTTCATCTCGTACAAATCTTTCGCCTTTTACTAAAAATTTCCATGGAGAGGAGCACGAATGAGTTCCCTGCAGTTTTTGTGCTTCCCTGCTTTCGGGTGGCGGGCAGCTGGGCTGGTCAAAGAGAGAAAACAAGCACGTTTGCAATCGCTCTTGTAATGGTGATTGTGGCCGTCTGCTCCGCGAGTCCTCGGTCTCCGGCCGTCTGATTGGCGCTCTTTTCTTTGGGGGGCGGGAAGTGTCCGGCCGCAGGGGATCTTGGGACCTCGCTTTTCATAGCGGCTTCCCAGAGTGCGTCGTTTCCGGCACAGTGTGGCTGGGTGTTTTCCGACTTATCGCACGGATTGGGCACGGCCGCAAGCTGAGAGCCGCAGGCGATGAGCCCGGAGCTGAACGGGCCCCACTGGCTAGTTTGTAAGGCCAGGTGCATTGCCAACCATGACCGGCAGCGCAGAGGCTTTGAAGGCGGCCTGGGCTCCTGCAGCTGTGCAGCCACGCACTCTGGTTTCTCTTCATCTCATACGAATCTTTCGCCTTTTACTAAAGATTTCCGTGGAGAGGCGCATGAATGAGTTCCATGCAATTTTTGTGCTTCTCTGCCTTCGGGTGGGGCGCAGCTGGGTTGGTCAAAGAGAGAAAACAAGCACGTTCGCAATCGCTCTTGTAATGGTGATTGTGGCCGTCTGCTCCGCGAGTCCTTGGTCTCCGGCCGTCTGATTGGCGCTCTTTTCTTTGGTGGGCGGCAAGTGTCCGGCCGCAGGGGATCTTGGGACCTTGCCTGCATAGCGGCTTCCCAGAGTGCGTCGTTTCCGGCACAGTGTGGCCGGGTGTTTTCCGAGTTATCGCACGGATTGGGCACGCTCGCAAACCGTGAGCCGCAGGCGATGAGCCCGGAGCTGAACGGGCCCCACTGGCTCGTTTGTAAGGCCAGGTGTATTGCCAACCACGACCGGCAGGGCAGAGGCCTTGAAGGCGGCCTGGGCTCCTGCAGCTGTGCAGCCATGCACTCTGGTTTCTCTTCATCTCGTACAACTCTTTCGCCTTTTACTAAAGATTTCCGTGGAGAGGAGCACGAATGAGTTCCCTGCAATTTTTGTGATTTCCTGCTTTCGGGTCGCGGGCAGCTGGGCTGGTCAAAGAGAGAAAACAAGCACGTTCGCAATCGCTCTTGTAATGGTGATTGTGGCCGTCTGCTCCGCGAGTCCTCGATCTCCGGCCGTCTGATTGGCGCTCTTTTCTTTGGGGGGCAGGAAGTGTCCGGCCGCAGGGGATCTTGGGACCTCGCTTTGCATAGCGGCTTCCCAGAGTGCGTCGTTTCCGGCACAGTGTGGCCGGGTGTTTTCCGAGTTATCGCACGGATTGGGCACGCTCGCAAGCCGTGAGCCGCAGGCGATGAGCCCGGAGCTGAACGGGCCCCACTGGCTCGTTTGTAAGATCTGCGGCAGATCGTATAAAGACGTTCAACTTTGTAACTACTGCACGCACAGGAAGCAGAATAAATTCCTCTTTCAAACTGTCAAAGGTTTGCTTTGCGAACACTGCAGGACATCGCACAATCTGTTTTGAACGGGGACAAACGATTTCTTATGAGGCGCAGTAAATACAGACGTTTAAAAAGCTCCACTCATGCCGACGATGCAGCATGAAGAAGGGCAACCTAACGTTTGACAGACAAAAGCCGGGCGCCGCTACGAGCAATATGAAATCAAACTGACAGCACACGGCGTTTCGCGCTGACTCAAAAGTGATCTCGACAGACGCTGTTCTCTGCATAACGCTGAAAGAGCTAAAGAGTGTTTCTGTTGAGACGTAACAAGCTTGTTTCTTTCTACCATGATGTTACCATGACAAAATCTGTCTTTAAACACCTTGCTCAGTCTCTGACGAGACTGTCAAGCATTGCTTTCGCCGATTGTATTGCAAACCGGCGGAAGCGGGGTATTGGGAAAAGTTTTCAACTAGCAATAATCGCGCATCGGCTAAACCTCACAGGCTACGATACTGCCACTGCGCAAAGCTGACGGTTGCCAGGCAACCGCGTGGATCCTATGGAAATCGTTATCAATCGTCTCATGGCATGTCGTTGCTGTAACGCTTCATATTTGCGGCCGGACACTTCCCGCCCCCCAAAGAAAAGAGCACCAATCAGACAGGCGGAGACCGAGGACTCGCAGAGCAGACGGCCACAGTCGCAGTAATAAGAGTGATTGTGAGCGGTTTTGTTTTCTCTCTTTGACCAGCCCAGCTGCGCCCCACCCGAAGGCAGGAAAGCACAAAAATTGTATGGAACTCATTCATGCTCCTCTTCATGGAAATCTTTAGTAAAAGGCAAAAGATTTGTACGAGATGAAGAGAAACCAGAGTGCGTGGCTGGACAGCTGCAGGAGCCCAGGCTGCCTTCAAGGCCTCTGCCCTGCCGGTCGTGGTTGGCAATGCACCTGGCCTTACAAACGAGCCAGTGGGGCCCGTTCAGCTCCGGGCTCATCGCCTGCGGCTCTCGGCTTACCTGGCAGGGGAGATACCTTGATCAGCCTGTAGTTGGAGTAGTTGGATTGTTTTCTTGTTTTGTGGAAGCAGTGTTTGTTTTGCAGTTTGAGATGGCAACCTTTGGATCCCGCAAGAATGCTGTACGTTTTGAGCTTTTGGATGACCTGTTCATGGATCGTATGCAGTTCAGCAGAAAAGTGTTACAGAAGGAACTTGGCTTTGAACCTCGGCACTTGGATTTCATCTTTGCTCTCCCAGGTCAGAAAGCATTTGAGGTTGTATTTGGTACCTATCCTCTGTTTGAACAATGCGTGGATGTGTTTGAGGCAAAAAGAGGGAAAGTTCCTGCACTTGAGAAGATCAACTTGCAGCCTCTGACACAGAGAGAGAGGAAAACGGTGCATGTTGTTATGTTCTCGGAACTGGCAAAGACGGAGGACATTCACACCTGGCTTAACCAGTACTGCACCGTCCACCATGGAACTGAGGTTAGAGATGTTGACGGTATAAAAACAGGAGCAAGGAAATTCGAGGTTCGCTTACTACCGGACAATGTAAATGGAGGCTTAAGGCACCTGCCCTCTACAATCCGGCTGGGCGCCTGCAATGGCTATGTTTTTTATGTGGGACAACCAAAGGTGTGTCGGCGCTGTGGTGCTGTGGGACACCTGGCATCTTCCTGCACTGTGAAATGCTGCAAGACCTGTGGCAAACAGGGACATTTAGCCTCTGACTGTTCAATGCTGCCAAAGTGCAATTTATGTGGCTCGGAAGGACACGTTTTTAAGAACTGCCCTCACGCCTACGCCAATAAACTCAAAATGAGAAAGGATGAGGCAGTGCTTGTTTCAGCCAAACCGGCCCGAAAAGCCAAAGCAAACAACAAGTCAAACAAAGAACCCTTGTTGGACAAAGAGTCTCAGCCTCCAGCCAGGATCAGTCCTGCTGTGGCTCCGGGGCCGGTGGAAGAGAAATCCACTACGCTCCCACAACCGCAGACTGCACCAGACAAGCACGAGGGTTTGAAAACCCCCGAGAACAGCGAGGACCCCTCCCCCACTCCTGCTCCTCAGAACGAGGGCCAGTGTGGGGCCCCCCGGTGGAGCGGGTCCAGCGACGATACCCAGGATTCAGCGGAGCTGCTTTTCTCAGACTCTGCAAGTGCTACAGATGCCCTCCTCTCCTCCATCCAGTCCATCACGGAGGATCTGCAACAGCTGGTGGGTGAGGGGGAAGAGGAGACTGGTGCATCGGCTGCACCCCTTTCCCCTCAGTGCTCCCAGGAGCTGGACTTGAGGAAAAGGAAAAATGACTCTGTTTTCTCCCCGAGCGAGGAGGAAGGAGAGAATGGCGATGGGGACAGCTGGAACCCCTCCACCCCTCCCTCTACCCCCTTCCTTGAAATGGACTCCGTGAATGCTTTTACTGCTGCCACCCTGATGAAGGCTCATTCAGAGGATGGCTGGCAGGAAATTGGTAAGAAGAAAAAGAAAAAGAAGAAGGTAACAGGTGAGACCGAAGAGAAATGTGTTTTGTAAAGACTGGTTCCACTTTCTTATGTAATATGGCTCTAAACATAATTTCTCTTAACACCAGAGGTATCAATGACGGAGTTAAATGTCAGTGTGTCTTTGATTACCTCCAGCAGAGAGAGGGAGATGTGTTGATGTTGCAGGAGTGTGCTTTAGCCTATCAAGAGAGGTATAAAAGCTTTGAAGATAGGTGGGATAAAGGGCCTTCTGTTTGGTCAGGGGACAATAACAACAGAGCCTCTGGCGTGGCCATTCTTTTCAAAGGATGGGCTTTCAAATTGAAAAGTATTCAGAGGGTCATAGATGGCAGGTTGCTGTGTGTGGATGTGGAATGGGGGACCGTTAACCTGCGGCTAATCAATGTGTATTGTCCTACTGACGTGGGAGGAAGGGTGGAGCTACTCAAGGCACTCTCTCCCCTATTGTTAAGTAGCACAGACGTGATAGTGGGAGGGGATTTTAATTGTATCTTAGAGCACACAGACAGGCAGTCTAGCTCTCCGATAAAATTGGATTCCAGCTCACTGGCCCTGCAAAACTTAGTTCAAGACTTTAAACTCTCAGACACATATAGATGTATATATCCCACAACAGCAGGATATGCATGGTCAGGGAGGAATAGCAGCTCCAGAATTGACTATTGCTTTGTCTCAGAGAGAGTGAAAGTTGTTAGGGTCACTCTTCAGCCTGTCTTCTTCTCAGATCATCAGGCTTTAGGGTGTAGAGTGGAACTCCAGGGCGGGACTGTCTTTGGCCCAGGCCTCTGGAAACTCAACACAAAGCTGCTAGAGAACGAGGGGGTAGTATCCCGCTACAAGGAGAAACTATCACAGTGGCTGTCCTTGCAGTGTCTGTACGGGTCAGTAGGAGAGTGGTGGGAGGAGGTGAAGATGAGGACAAAGACCTTTTTCATGGCTGAGGGAAGGAAGGCTGCTGCCAGACGGAGAGGAGTGCTAGCCAGGAAACAGAGGCAGCTGCAGCGTCTCTACACGATGCTGCACAGTGGCTTCGATGTGCTCGAGGATATCACCCTTTTAAAAAAGGACATCCGGAGCATAGCCGAAGAAAGTAGTCGAGGAGTGCTGTTAAGAGGCAGAGTGCAGTTCTTGGAAGAAAATGAGAAGTGTACTCGCTTCTTTTTCAGGAAAGTGGTAGGCTCCAAGTCTGTCATGGAAAGTGTAGTTGATGAGGAGGGACGAGAGAGAACAGAGCCGAGTGCTATCCTCTCCTGCACCAAGGCCTTCTACTCAAGACTGTACAGCTCTACAGAGGTAAAGGATGAAGAAATTCATTTTTTTACCTCAAAGCTAGAAAACGTTTTGAGTGAAGAAGATAGGGAAGTACTTGAGAGGGATTTGACAGTAGAAGAGCTGAGACAGGCTATGGAGAGCTTACAGAAGGGGAAAACTCCAGGTGCTGACGGGCTCCCTAAATAATTTTATTGCACCTTTTGGGATCTGCTTCAGGATCCGCTACTGGTCCTATTCGAGGAAAGATATAAGACAGAATTGCTGCCTGACTCCTTAAGAGAAGGCACTATCTCTCTCTTGTTTAAGAAAGGAGCAAAAAATGACAAAAAGAACTGGAGACCCCTCAGCCTGTTAGGCGTGGACACTAAGATCCTGTCCAAAGCCCTTTTCCTGCACCTACAAAATGTAGTGGCCTCACTGGTAGGGAAAGAACAGACTTGTGGGATAGCAGGACGCCTGATGAGCGACAACCTGGCCTTGTTGAGGGATGTCTGTCTGTACTCTGAGGATCGCTCCCTCCCTCTTTGCATTTTAGGTGTAGACCTAGAAAAGGCCTTTGACCGCCTAAACCGGCAGTACTTAACATCGGGACTTGAGCACATGAAGTTTGGCCCCATCATGAGAAAGTGGATTAACCTGCTGTACACAGGTAGCAACAGCAGAGTCATGGTTAATGGCAATAGATCACGCCCCTTTGAAGTCTGTTCAGGGGTGAGGCAGGGCTGCCCATTATCCCCCTTGTTATGCGTTTTGGCTATGGAGCCCTTAGCCTGTGCCTTGCGCCAGGATCAGGCCATTAATGGGATACCAGTGCCTGGAAGTGGGGGAGGAGAGGTAAAGACATCTCTATACATGGATGACGTCACCCTGCTCCTCTCTGACAATGCCTCAATTAGCAGAGCTCTGCAGTGCTGTGATCGTTTCTCTTTGGCTTCCTCCGCAAAAATTAACAAATCTAAGAGTGAGATTTTTTATCAGAACTGGAGGGAGCCAAAAGAAGGACATGATCTCAGGCTGCAAGAGAAGAGAATTAAGGTCCTGGGGGTGTATTTTGGAGAAGAGATGGGAACAGTAAATTGGCAGAACAAATTGCCAATCTTAAACAAAAAACTGATGCAATGGAAGGACCGAGACCTCACCATGACAGGGAAGGTGCTGGTCATCAAAGCCGAGCTCTTGCCTGTCTTGAATTTTCTGGCTTCTACCTTCCCAATCCCACACCGTGTTGCGGCGGTGATGAGGAGATTGATGTTTCAATTTCTATGGGGTGGGAAGCAGGAAAGACTCAGAAGGGAAATAATGTACAGGCCGCTACCCTCAGGGGGGAAGTCTGTCCCAGATATTGCTACGAAGCTGCTGTGCATTTTCCTGGCCTCTGTGCTGAGAGGCTTTGCAACAGCACTTGCAGCGCGTACCTGGACTTATTTTTCCAGGCTCTGGGTAGGTAGGGAGGTGTTCAGAGTGTGGGGTGTCAGACCCAAGCTGGACGTCCCACTCTCTGACACATGCCCTGCAATTTATGGGACAGTTAAAAGTTTTCTAAGATCTCACCCAATTGGCCATATTCCCCTCCGAGATGTCAGCGTCCAAAAACTGGAAGATTTCGTTGCACCCCAGAACAATAGGCAGACCCATGTGGGCATTTTAACATCAGCCCAAACAAGGAAGGTGTGGAAACACACATCCTCTAAGTTTCTGTGCAACATTCACAGAGATTTAGCCTGGAGTGTCGTCCACCAGTGCTTACCGGTACGAACTTTCTTGTACCGTAGGGGCCTCACCCCCAGCCCTCGCTGCGTTAGGGTGGGCTGCGGCGAGGAGGAGACTGTATCCCATCTCCTGTGGTCCTGCTTTTTTGCTAAGGCCTTCTGGGCACAGTTTGAAGATTGGTTGCTGGCTCTCTCGCCCCAATTTACCCTGACCGCTGCTTTCGTCATATACGGCATCTCTCCTGTCAAACTTCCTCCTGACGTGTTTGACAGGATCTGGGCCGTGGTGAACAGTGGGAAAGTTGCCCTGTGGAGAGTGAGGAACATGGGGCTGTTCAAAGGCATCGAGATCCCAGTCAAGGCAGCAGGTAGCCTGGCCCTGTTCATCACCCGAGAGAACTATTACCTCAGAGATCTGTGGAGAGAAGGGAGGGAGGAAGCAGAAAATCTGTGGGAAATAGAGAGCATAGGTCAATATCTCAAGAAACTGTGAAAAACATTATCAAGTTTAAGTAAAGAATGTGATTTGCACCAGAAAAAAAGAAAATTGTTGCTATGTAACTGTTACCATGTCAAAATGTAATGAGATCATATATGATCATATATACTGTTTTAAGTATGTATATGAATGTAAAGCTTTCTGATTTGTGATGTCCTGTATTTTTTTGTGAAAAGAAAATAAAGTTCTTAAAAATCGAAATCGGTTCACCCAGGGCGAGGCTCGGCCATTGCACTCCGGCTGTGCTGACCCCTGCGAATTCCCCAAATGTGGGAATCTCGACTGCATAATTTCTGGTAGTGGGGGACTGCGTTCGCGCTCTCCCCTGATGTGCTTGGTCCAAAATCAGATACGGGAGGGTTAGGACACCACGAGCTGCGTGGCTGCGGAAGGATCCCGGTTCGAAAGGAGTCGACGCCGCTGCTGGTTCTCGCTGGCTTTTAGTTAGGGGTCCGGAGAAGCATCTCAAGCTAGTTCCACTACTCCTTCCGGACGTTCATTCCCTTTTCAAAGTCAGTCGTTTTGCTATAGTCTGCGTTCTTTAGGCTGATTATCGAGGTTAGCCTTTATTTGGTCATGGGGGGCCTCGGTACTGTATGCTGAGTCTAAAGACAGTTTCACCCGTTTTCTGATTGCTCGGTTCTGTACCAGTGCAGACATGTCAAACAGTGAATGGCTGTACCTCTATTGTATCCGTGCTCAATGAATGAAATCGGTAACAAATGAATATATGTCTAGTTATACGAAAAACGAGTGGTTTATCGACTCATCTTCATTTGCAGATTTAGAGGCAGCTTCGATATTCGTTTTACAGACGGGTTTTTTTTTTGGAATATGGGTCACACACATGCCACAGCAACAAAACATCTCTAGAGATGAGGCTATAGATCACCTTTCCATCCTGCAGGTTTTCCTCCCAAAGCCTACGGCACCAACGGCGACCCCTGCTGGCCGGGAGAGCAAAAGCTTACAGCACCTGGTATTCCCAGGCAGTCTCCCATCCAAGTACTAACCAGGCCCGACACTGCTTAGCTTCCGAGATCAGATGAGATCGGGCGTGTTCAGGGTGGTGTGGCCGTAAGCGAAAGCCCCGGCGCCTGACTCGCTACTTGAAGCTGTGTGTGGCGGGGGTTCCGTGCCCCCCGAGCGGGACTGAAGGATCGTTCGTGTGCAACTCTTTGGAAAGGAGCTGCTTTCCAAATCGCATTGCATGCCTGGATGTTGGCGAATGCGCTCCCTTGTGTTGGCTCGTCCCGCACTGGAGGAGGACAAACAATCTGCACGGAGGAGCACCAGGCAAGTCTTCACCAGACAAAAACCTCCAGTGCACAGCACTCTGGAAACATTTCGGGGCTTTCGCGTGTTTATTTCAGCACGTAAAGCGCACCGGTCCAACACGTCGGCCGGGCGCGCGGCGCCTCCGCCCTCTTGTGGCCTTGCGGCGTCAGAGCAAGAGGCTCCTTCTCGCTGCCCTTCCGCTGTGTTGCAGGGCCCCGAGAGGGAACCCGGAGCGCGCACTTTGTGGGGGGCGGGGGACCGCGTTCGCGCTCTGCCCCCGGTCTCTTGCGCGAGTACTAAATCTCACGGACAGGGGGGCCTCGTCATTGATTGTTACAGGTGAGACGGGGATTAGGAGGAGACCCCGACTGATGGGTAAAGGGGAGCACTAACACCAGAGGGACACCCCCGGCGTCTCTTTTTGAGAGACGCCCTGGGGTTTCCTAATGGCCAAGGAGGGTCGGGACCTCGGTTTGACGCCTCCCCCGAAGGACGGCGCCTGTTTGTGCAGCAGTGTCGCCATCAGGAGGCTGGGGCGTAAGAGAGCCACACAGCCCGCAGGGTGAGCGCTCCCTACTGGTCCCAGTCACACCTCTTGCAGGAGCAGCAGCAACCGGAGCTTTTCCGGGGTGGAATCTCCCATCCGGGTGCCGGCCAGGCTCACACCTGCTGGGCTGCCCCGGGGGTGAGCCCAGTCGAGAGTCGCAGGGCCAGATCTAGTCACCGGGGAGAAACGATACAAGTGAAGGATTGCTCGGCTCTCGGCACTTGAAAAGACCGACAAATGTCTCGTTCCCGCCGGAGCTGAATGTACCCGCATGTGTGGTGTCGTCTTCTTCCCCCGCCCCGCTGTGTTTGCTGTATTGTCTCTGAAGCCGGCCCCCCCGAGACGAGACGGGCTGTTCCTGTGCCCCAATTAACACTTTACAGGTGCCATTCCCCGGCATTGTGGCCATTGTCGGTGCTCACACGCGATAAGATAAGGCGGAGGAGAGCGGGGCATGCCCAGCGGCAGACATTCAAGGAGGGGGCAGTGCGAGGTGAGGTGAGGTGCGACACGCCGGAGCCCCGACGCAGCTAATGCGGAGCACTTGTTGGACTGGCATCGAAAGGACGTGTGCGCACGGAGCGAGCCTTCCCTGCGGCGGAGCGCGGGAACTTTCTCCCCCCCTCCCGCTGCAGGAGTTGTGTGCACTGCAGCGGTGCCGAGAGAAAAGCACAGAAGGCAGCAGGCTCTGGAGAACAGGTAAGAGACGGAGCCTTGTGGGCAGGCGAGCAGGCCCGTTTTTTGGAAATTGCTGAAAAGGTTTGTTCGGTGTGTGGCAGGCGCACGTCGCGAGCTTGCGTGGCGATCTGCCGGTCTGGAGTTATGCAAATGAGGCCGAATTGCATCCCGGGACATGCTGCGAATGCGCAACGGCGACTGCAGATGTGTAGGAAACGGCGCGCTCGTTTTCTCGTTTTGCCCACACTTTTGAGTGTTAGTGTGGCGTGTGAGTGTGTGAAAGAGTGGGCCCAGCAGGAGGCGGTGGCGTGCGGGGCGAGGAGGTGGCCTAGGCTGCGCGATTTGTGCTGTGGGTGCGGGCCGCTTGCAGGGGCCTGTTTAACTCATACTTACCTGGCAGGGGAGATACCTTGATCAAGAAGGAGGTTCACCCAGGGCGAGGCTCGGCCATTGCACTCCGGCTGTGTTGACCCCTGCGAATTCCCCAAATGTGGGAATCTCAACTGCATAATTTCTAGAAGTGGGGGACTGCGTTCGCGTTCTCCCCTGATGTGCTTGGTCCAAAATCAGATACGGGAGGGTTAGGACACCACGAGCTGCGTGGCTGCGGAAGGATCCCGGTTCGACAGGAGTGGACGCCGCTGCTGGTTCTCGCTGGCTTTTAGTTAGGGGTCCGGAGAAGCATCTCAAGCTAGTTCCACTACTCCTTCCGGACGTTCATTCCCTTTTCAAAGTCAGTCGTTTTGCTGTAGTCTGCGTTCTTTAGGCTGATTATCGAGGTTAGCCTTTATTTGGTCATGGGGGGCCTCGGTACTGTATGCTGAGTCTAAAGACAGTTTCACCCGTTTTCTGATTGCTCGGTTCTGTACCAGTGCAGACATGTCAAACAGTGAATGGCTGTACCTCTATTGTATCCGTGCTCAATGAATGAAATCGGTAACAAATGAATATATGTCTAGTTATACGAAAAACGAGTGGTTTATCGACTCATCTTCATTTTCAGATTTAGAGGCAGCTTCGATATTCGTTTTACAGACGGGTTTTTTTTTTTGAATATGGGTCACACACATGCCACAGCAACAAAACATCTCTAGAGATGAGGCTATAGATCACCTTTCCATCCTGCAGGTTTTCCTCCCAAAGCCTACGGCACCAACGGCGACCCCTGCTGGCCGGGAGAGCAAAAGCTTACAGCACCTGGTATTCCCAGGCAGTCTCCCATCCAAGTACTAACCAGGCCCGACGCTGCTTAGCTTCCGAGATCAGACGAGATCGGGCGTGTTCAGGGTGGTGTGGCCGTAAGCGAAAGTCCAGGCGCCTGACTCGCTACTTGAAGCTGTGTGTGGCGGGGGTTCCGTGCCCCCCGAGCGGGACTGAAGGATCGTTCGTGTGCAACTCTTTGGAAAGGAGCTGCTTTCCAAATCGCATTGCGTGCCTGGATGTTGGCGAATGCGCTCCCTTGTGTTGGCTCGTCCCGCACTGGAGGAGGACAAACAATCTGCACGGAGGAGCACCAGGCAAGTCTTCACCAGACAAAAACCTCCAGTGCACAGCACTCTGGAAACATTTCGGGGCTTTCGCGTGTTTATTTCAGCACGTAAAGCGCACCGGTCCAACACGTCGGCCGGGCGCGCGGCGCCTCCGCCCTCTTGTGGCCTTGCGGCGTCAGAGCAAGAGGCTCCTTCTCGCTGCCCTTCCGCTGTGTTGCAGGACCCGGAGCGCGCACTTTGTGGGGGGCGGGGGACCGCGTTCGCGCTCTGCCCCCGGTCTCTTGCGCGAGTACTAAATCTCACGGACAGGGGGGCCTCGTCATTGATTGTTACAGGTGAGACGGGGATTAGGAGGAGACCCCGAGTGATGGGTAAAGGGGAGCACTAACACCAGAGGGACACCCCCGGCGTCTCTTTTTGAGAGACGCCCTGGGGTTTCCTAATGGCCAAGGAGGGTCGGGACCTCGGTTTGACCTCTGTTTGTGCAGCAGAGTGTCGCCATCAGGAGGCTGGGGCGTAAGAGAGCCACACAGCCCGCAGGGTGAGCGCTCCCTTCTGGTCCCAGTCACACCTCTTGCAGGAGCAGCAGCAACCGGAGCTTTTCCGGGGTGGAATCTCCTATCCGGGTGCCGGGCAGGCTCACACCTGCTGGGCTGCCCCGGGGGTGAGCCCAGTCGAGAGTCGCAGGGCCAGATCTAGTCACCGGGGAGAAACGATACAAGTGAAGGATTGCTCGGCTCTCGGCACTTGAAAAGACCGACAAATGTCTCGTTCCCGCCGGAGCTGAATGTACCCGCATGTGTGGTGTCGTCTTCTTCCCCCGCCCCGCTGTGTTTGCTGTATTGTCTCTGAAGCCGGCCCCCCCGAGACGAGACGGGCTGTTCCTGTGCCCCAATTAACACTTTACAGGTGCCATTCCCCGGCATTGTGGCCATTGTCGGTGCTCACACGCGATAAGATAAGGCGGAGGAGAGCGGGGCATGCCCAGCGCAGACATTCAAGGAGGGGGTAGGGCGAGGTGAGGTGAGGTGCGACACGCCGGAGCCCCGACGCAGCTAATGCGGAGCACTTGTTGGACTGGCATCGAAAGGACGTGTGCGCACGGAGCGAGCCTTCCCTGCGGCGGAGCGTGGGAACTTTCTCCCCCCCTCCCGCTGCAGGAGTTGTGTGCACTGCAGCGGTGCCGAGAGAAAAGCACAGAAGGCAGCAGGCTCTGGAGAGCAGGTAAGAGACGGAGCCTTGTGGGCAGGCGAGCAGGCCCGTTTTTTGGAAATTGCTGAAAAGGTTTGTTCGGTGTGTGGCAGGCGCACGTCGCGAGCTTGCGTGGCGATCTGCCGGTCTGGAGTTATGCAAATGAGGCCGAATTGCATCCCGGGACATGCTGCGAATGCGCAACGGCGACTGCAGATGTGTAGGAAACGGCGCGCTCGTTTTCTCGTTTTGCCCACACTTTTGAGTGTTAGTGTGGCGTGTGAGTGTGTGAAAGAGTGGGCCCAGCAGGAGGCGGTGGCGTGCGGGGCGAGGAGGTGGCCTAGGCTGCGCGATTTGTGCTGTGGGTGCGGGCCGCTTGCAGGGGCCTGTTTAACTCATATTTACCTGGCAGGGGAGATACCTTGATCAAGAAGGAGGTTCACCCAGGGCGAGGCTCGGCCATTGCACTCCGGCTGTGCTGACCCCTGCGAATTCCCCAAATGTGGGAATCTTGACTGCATAATTTCTGGTAGTGGGGGACTGCGTTCGCGCTGTCCCTTGATGTGCTTGGTCCAAAATCAGATACGGGAGGGTTAGGACACCACGAGCTGCGTGGCTGCGGAAGGATCCCGGTTCGACAGGAGTGGACGCCGCTGCTGGTTCTCGCTGGCTTTTAGTTAGGGGTCCGGAGAAGCATCTCAAGCTAGTTCCACTACTCCTTCCGGACGTTCATTCCCTTTTCAAAGTCAGTCGTTTTGCTGTAGTCTGCGTTCTTTAGGCTGATTATCGAGGTTAGCCTTTATTTGGTCATGGGGGGCCTCGGTACTGTATGCTGAGTCTAAAGACAGTTTCACCCGTTTTCTGATTGCTCGGTTCTGTACCAGTGCAGACATGTCAAACAGTGAATGGCTGTACCTCTACTGTATCCATGCTCAATGAATGAAATCGGTAACAAATGAATATATGTCTAGTTATACGAAAAACGAGTGGTTTATCGACTCATCTTCATTTGCAGATTTAGAGGCAGCTTCGATATTCGTTTTACAGACGGGTTTTTTTTTTTGAATATGGGTCACACACATGCCACAGCAACAAAACATCTCTAGAGATGAGGCTATAGATCACCTTTCCATCCTGCAGGTTTTCCTCCCAAAGCCTACGGCACCAACGGCGACCCCTGCTGGCCGGGAGAGCAAAAGGTTACAGCATCTGGTATTCCCAGGCAGTCTCCCATCCAAGTACTAACCAGGCCCGACGCTGCTTAGCTTCCGAGATCAGACGAGATCGGGCGTGTTCAGGGTGGTGTGGCCGTAAGCGAAAGCCCAGGCGCCTGACTCGCTACTTGAAGCTGTGTGTGGCGGGGGTTCCTTACTTTTTGATGACATAACACCCAAAGGGGCTTCTTTGGAGCTGGATTCCAACCGGCATCCTAAAGTTTCTTGGCGGTATCTTTTACAGTCCTCTGTTCGGTCGACAAGGGACAGAAGGGGGCAGCTTTCCTCACACATACAGTTCAATGTACTGTAGTGTTCCTGTTCATTGAATTTGCAGTTCTGCATCAGACCTCTAACTCGTTTCCTTAGCTTGGATTTAAGCCACGAAGCAGGCTTCTACTGTATAAACGTCTATAGGAATCACAAACTATTTGAGAGGCCATCATCCCAGGGGGAACTGACAAAGTCTATCCCTAAACACCTAGCGCAGTCTCTCGAGAGACTGTCAAAAATCGCTTTCTCCTTTTGCGTTGCAAGTAAGTGAAAACGCAGTCTCAACCCAGAGCCACTTGGCAGCAGCGGCACGTAAATACTGTTACTGTTACTGCTCGATACCGACGTTAACCTACTATACCATGTTCAGCCACTGCTAGAAAATGTACGGCTCTAGTACCGGAGCAAACGACAGGAAGGCCAACGTCGAACGGGCACACGTGTCAGACATGGAGAGCAACGAGAATGGGATTAGAACCCATGCGTTCTTTCCACCGTGGGGCCCGTTCAGCTCCGGGCTCATCGCCTGCGGCTCTTGGCTTGCGGGCCTGCCCAATCCGTGCGATAACTCGGAAAACACCCGGCCACACTGTGCCGGAAACGACGCACTCTGGGAAGCCGCTATGCAAAGCGAGGTCTGAAGATCCCCTGCGGCCGGACACTTCCCGCCCCCCAAAGAAGAGAGCGCCAATCAGACGGGCGGAGACCGAGGACTCGCAGAGCAGACGGCCACAATCGCCATAACAAGAGCGATTGTGAGCGTTGTTGTTTTCTCTCTTTGACCAGCCCAGCTGCGCCCCACCCGAAGGCAGGGAAGCACAAAAATTGCATGGAGCTCATTCATGCTCCTCTCCACGGAAATCTTTAGTAAAAAGCGAAAGATTTGTACGAAATGAAGAGAAACCAAAGTGCGTGGCTGCACAGCTGCAGGAGCCCAGGCCGCCTTCAAAGCCTCTGCCCTGACGGTCGTGGTTGGCAATGCACCTGGCCTTACAAACGAGCCAGTGGGGCCCGTTCAGCTCCGGGCTCATCGCCTGTGGCTCTCGGCTTGCGGGCGTGCCCAATCCGTACGGGTGTGCCCAATCCGGAAGCCTATTTCAAAGTCGTTCTCTGTTTCAAAAAAACATTTCCAAAATACAAGCCTTGCAGACAGACACGCCTCAGAGGACTTAAGGGTGGCTTCATGTCGGAATGATAAAGTCTCCCCGTCCGGACATGAAAATGCCACTTTGTTACACACAAAAAAAGAATCAACAACAGAGAAATGCCCACAAGCATTTGAAAAGCCGCACCACGTCGCACTTGAAATAGCTCTTACATTAGTGGTAGACGCAGGAATCGCCTTTTTATTTACGCTCTTACCAACGTGATGGAAAGCAAAACAAAGCAAAGCAGAGCAGAGCAAAACAAAACGAACAAACGAAAACCCTCACGTCCCGCACTCGCATATAACGCCGTTATGTGCCCAAGCGTTATTGTACGTCATCCTAGCACTGCACCCCGGGGCGTAAGGTATATGGGAACGAGCACACGCCACGAATCGTCTCGAATCACTCCCTACAGCTGTAAGGCGCCTTGAAGCGTGCACCCCCAACATTCTTCTTTGCGCATCTGTGAAAGGTAAACTCTTGAGCAAACTCTGAACCAGCTCTAAGGAAACTAATCCGATTAGACGTTACTTTGACTCATCTTTTTACGCTCAGTGCTGGATTGCTCAAACTCCAGCTAGGGTTAGGGTTAGCATTCCCACACTAGTTAGACACTTTGTTTACGCTCAGTGCTGGATTTTGGGAACTTCAGGACGGGTGGGAATTTTCTCCTATCTGTCAATTCTGTTTTGTTTTGGAGACTCTTGGCTGCCTATGTTGTACAGTGCAGCGTGAAGGAAACATTTTCCAAAACTGTGTCAGCTCAAAAGTTATAAGAAAACCTCTCCAGCTGCTTTAACTCTCTTCATTTTTGTCATTTAATGTGACACTCGATGTATAACTGGAGCCTCACATATGCAAATGGTGAGGCTCCAGTTCGACACCCAGTTCGACACCACTTTACAGTATCTGACAAAAGCATGGCAGACTGTGCCGGACCGGCAAATAACTTCCGCTTATTTTTACCATATTAAACATTGGAAATCCAACCACTTGCATTTGTGACACTTGATTTTGGCTCCACCTAAGACACTCTTAAATCTTCAAACACTTTTCTCTTCTCCCGCAACACTCTTGTCTGTCGGCACTATGTGGCAGCGTTGCATGACAACCCCTCTCACCACGGAAAGGAACCTAACAGCTTTGGTAAGAGAGGAGAAAAGGACCTGGCCCGTATGGGACTCGAACCTGTGACCTTGGCGTTATTAGCACCACGCTCTAACCAACTGAGCTAACCGGCCTCACAACAATGCTTCTCTCTGTGCTGCAAAAAATCAAACTCAGGGAATTTCTTTTGTCCTCCTTTGAATAGAAAGCCGTGTAATTCAGTGTACGGCCTTTCTCGTGCAGTTTCATGGTTCTTGTAATCCAAATCCTACACTGGCGTGAAGTGCCCCCCCATTTCACGGCATTTTTCAGCTGATTTAAAATGTACCTAAAGGAGAAGCATTTTTGAAGACCATCAATTACCAAGAGCTTTTGTCAAAGGTTTTGGTGGTCATTTTTAATGACCACAGAGCGCTGTGATCTCGGTTTTACATCTCATCCAAAAGACAGCGCCCTCTTACAACACAGCATCTCCGTCACTATACTGGGGAATTGGGAACCGCACAGACCTCAGGGTGAGCGCCCCCCCCGCCGGCACCATTAACACCGCTTCCAGCTGAAAGCGTTGTTTTTCCCTGTAGCTCATCCTCATCCGGGTACTGACCTGGCTCACACCTGCTTAGCTTCAGTGGGTTTTCAGTTGCAAGTTGCAAGGGGATGCAAGTGATGGAGCCGTTCGCTTCAAAAGCCACTGCATTGGCCGGGAATCGAACCCGAGCCTCCCGCATGGCAGGCGAGAATTCTACCACTGAACCACCAATGCTTAGTGCCTGGGCCTTCAAAAAAGACGCTTTTTTGGTGCTCTGTGCAAAACGCGTCGACATCTGCTTCCAGCTGCAAAATGCCATTCACGGACGCTGAAGAATTTATTTCTAAGGCAGCGGGTACAAGCGATTGGGTGTTTTAAAACCACCAGAAACAGCAAAGAGGCGCGCTTCTTTGCTTGCGCCGGAACACACCAACTGGAGGCGGACAATGTAGTCGGCAGGATTCGAACAGGCGCGGAGAGACCCCAATGGATTTCTAGTTCATCGCCTTAACCACTCGGCCACGACTACAGCAATCGTCATAGCACTGCACCCCGGGGCGTACGGTATAAGGGAACGAGCACACGCCATGAATCGCCTCGAATCACTCCCTACAGCTGTAAGGCGCCTTGAAGCGTGCACCCCCAACATTCTTCTTTGCGCATCTGTGAAAGGTAAACTCTTGAGCAAACTCTGAACCAGCTCTAAGGAAACTAATCCGATTAGACGTTACTTTGACTCATCCTTTAAGGGACCCTTGTTAATTGGAGAAATCAATGATTTCGAATGAATTCTGTATGCGTTAAAAGACAGCTATACACAGAAAACATGCAGGACACTGCTCATGATGTTTCCCGAGCCGAAACACAGTGCGTTTTTTCAAGCCATCTGACAAAGCCCGCCCACTGAAAACTGCAGCAGATCGTGTAAAGACGTTCAACTTTGTAACTACTGCACGCACAGGAAGCAGAATAAATTCCTCTTTTCAAACTGTCAAAGGTTTGCTTTACGAACGCCGCAGGACATCGCACAATCTCTTTTGAACAGGGACAAACGATTTCTTATAGGGTGCAGTAAGTACTGTTACTGTCACTGCTCGATACCGACGTTGGCCTACTATACCATGTTCAGCCACTGCTAGAAAATGTACGGCTCTAGCACCGGAGCAAACAACAGGAGGGCCGACGTCAAACAGGCACACATGTCAGACATGGAGAGCGATGAGAATGGGATTCGAACCCATGCCTGCAGAGCACAATGGATTAGCAGTCCATCACCTTAACCACTCAGCCACCTTATCGACGAAACTGGGCTGTCCGGACATGGGTTGGCGCGCTCCAGATGATCTTTTTCTTTTTTTCCCCACGTACTCGAGGGTCATTTTCCTGTTCCACATGTGATTTCAACATTTTCCTTGGGAGATGTCAAGCCAGCAAGCCACTGCTGTGGTTCAGTGGCCAGTGTGGAGTTCAGTGGCCCTGTTGTACACAGAAAGCACATTGAGCTCCTTGGACATGAAAAGTTCCAGATAAAAGCCATTTGTCATCCTTTCTCTTGGTGTCGATGTTGCTATTGTATGTAAAGGTGGCAACTTGCTCAGCAAGCAGGCGGAGCACACACCGAATGCAGATGTGTCTGAGTGGTGTGTCCAAGTGGCTGCAAAAGGACAGCACTCCTGGGGCACCGTGGCTTAGTTGGTTAAAGCGCCTGTCTAGTAAACAGGAGATCCTGGGTCCAAATCCCAGTGGTGCCTTCTTTGTTGTGTCTTCTCAAACAGAACTGGTCCTTACAGACAACCGCCTACGGCTAGACTTAATTAAATGCAAGTATTCATTTCCTGTCTTTAACGCGACTTGTTTTTCTTAAAATGGATGCAACTTGCAAAACATGAAATACAAACCTTGCTAATCAGCGCTAGCGGCTGGCAAAAAAAAAAGAAGTCAGCTATTTTTTTTTCTTTAACCTTAACCCTGCTAACGGAGAAGAGTTAAACGACCGAGTCTATGCAGCTTAAACGGTGCGCAAGTCGGGTTCTTAGCTGAAAGGGTGGTAAATCACGCTCACCCCAGTCCTTAATCTTTTAAAGAGGATACAAAATTGAACCTAGTCGCCACATCACATACATCCTGTTCAGTGATAAAAAGGTAACATCTATCCTCGCTCCAGAGTAAATCTCACGTTGAGGGCATCTTTTTTTTCACTTTACCGTGAGTCGGGCTCGGCTGCACAGAGGAGAGAGCAGAGCAATGAGATCATAGGGACAGGGGAGTCACACGCTGGCGGTTTGAATACGCGGAAGATCACTGAGGGATCCACAGTATGTGGACCCTCCGTTCGCCATCAGTCCACACTCCGGACTCTGAATCCTGCCATCCGAGTTAAGATCTCGGCGGAACCTGAGGCGCAGTTCCTTCTTAAAACGTAATCTGGTGAGCATTTCTAGAATCGCACTTGTATAGATGCAGCCTTTAATTTGTTGCTAGGTTAAAATTGATGACTTCTTGTATTTCAGTAGGCAACTGCCCTCTTGATTTTGGATTTAATTTCTTTATTACAGGGGCGCTTTTATGAAGACAGAGTCATGTTCAGGTACTTTGCTTGATGGAGGAAGCTCATTTCGGACTCTGTGATCTGCTCACCTGGAAAGGTCTGCTGTACTACTACAAGAGAGAAGTAGGGTCTGGAAGAAGGGACAATTTTATGATGCTTTGGAAGATAATGTTTTTTTTTTCTTATACTGAAAATGAAAAGTAGTTGTTTCTATATGGACTCAGTCTTTGGAATTTGTATATTTATACATTTCAGTGAACCCTCAGCCATTCCTTCTGTATTGTAATTCAATTTCTCTTTTAAAATTCCTTCCCCACTTCTAGGACCTGCAGTTGCTGAACTCCACAATGGCTTCTATTGGAAAGTCTGTGACTGAGACCATTATTTATTTTGGAGCAATGAGCAATTCTTATATAAATGCAATAAAATCATTATGCTCAAACTATGAGAGAGAATTTTAAGGATAATTTAAGAAATCAGTCTTAGCTTGTTTCTATACACAGATGGTATTATTTATTTTCAAAGGAAACCCGCGAGGATTCCCCTGGTGTGCAAGATGTGCCTGAATACTTTTGATCAGCTTCCTGCTCACTTCAAGAGGGCGTGTATGAAGCACGCCACGGCAGAAGAGATCAGGTGGCCTCTCAACAGGCGAGGGAGGACATGATGAATCACCTGAAGAACGGGATCATCGTGGATTACCACAGAATAGAGATCAAAGGACACTTTGTGGGCTTGAAATACAAAGAAAATCATGTTCTATGGGACAAGATAAATACAAAACTTAAGCTTTTATTTTAATTAGATTTATTTATAAAGCATAAGCAATCATTTATTACATTAATATATGTGAAAATAACATTTTAGTATCATACGTTTAGTATATTTAGTCCCTAATGCTGAAAGAAATGATCATAGAACATGACATCTAACCTTACCTGCTGTGTTTTTAATCCCTATTGCTCAATGCACGGTGAAAGCATTGCATACATATGTCTGACAATGAGGAATGGGCCCCTGAGACAGTCATTTGCCTGTTTCACAAATGATCGTATTTTACTAGAGATTCTGTTTGGGATTCAGATGTGCATTCGGACAGCAATCCCTTTCAAGAAATGATACGTTCTGGATGAGGTCAAAGGTGCTGGAACACTGTATTTAGGATGTGTTTGCAGAGACTGTGTGTCTCCTGCTTCAACGCAGTGAGAAATAGATGTGCTCCTGTAATTCATTGGTACATGCCCAGGGCAGTAAGCAGTCTGAGGATTTATTTCCAGACGGCATAGAGCAGTGAAGCAGTGAAGTAGTGCCACACACTGGATCATTATATTATTAGAATCTATTCTACTTAAATTATTACATTATACACAATTTGAGTTCATTTTAAAAAGTAAAAGGTAATGAAAGGAATGCATTTTCGTAAGAAAGATAATACCGATATGCATGTGATAATCTTCCTTATATCATGTAGTGCGTCATTTGGACACTTTGTGGGATTGAAATACAAAGAAAATCATGTTCTATGGTACAAGATAAATACAAAACTTAAGCTTTTATTTTAATTAGATTTGTTTATAAAGCATAAGCAATCATTTATTATATTAATATATGTGTGTAGCGGCGAGGCTTATTAATAAGGCAGAATTAAGTGTTCTGAGCCTTCCCAAATGAGGCCCCATTTCTCTGTTCATCTCTCTGGTGCAGCCACAGAGAGACTATTCATGCAGGGTGATTTAAGGTCCTAGGACAGCTCCCAAAGGGGGATGCACTTAGCTTAGCCTGGCTATCATGATCAATGGTCATCCATTGGCGCCTATCTGTCTAGGGAGTGCCAGTTGGACATCTGGACTGCATTACTAAGTGTCAGGACTAAGTGACTCATATCTCACCTTGATCAATCAATCAGGGACTGGTAGGGCCGAGTAACCCACGTGGGACTCTGATGCCCATGGAACTTTCAGCCAATCAATGAGTTGAAGTTCCTCCAGGTAAAAACAGGCAACACAGAGAGCCTGTGAGATTCAGTAAGATTCAGAAGGGAGGATTCAGAGGATTCTGTGGACAATTCTAAAGGGAATTCAAAGGAGAATTCCAGGGCAGGACGGCCCAGGAGCAGAAGGCTCCCAAGGGCAGGACATTCTCGCAGCGCGCCTCCTGACCATCCTGAGACTCAGCCCGGACAACCACGGAACGGCCAGTGTGTCCGAGTGCCAGAACTTTCCTTTGTTCTAAGAGTCTAGAGCGGAGGTTGCCAGAGAATAACCAGAGGATCCACCCGAGGTTAGCACCAGCAGCAGGCCTCGTGAACAGGTCGGAACTGTGGACAGCTGAATCACTATTCAGAACTAGCTCTTCATCAGAAACGAACCGGTCCTCTTCCTGACTTGCTCGGACCCACAGTCATCTTTTCTCCTGTGCACAAACTTTGCTAGTTAAAGCCAACACTAACTAGCCGGTCAGTGAGCATCAGCAGCGCACCGTCGCAAGCCGCACAGCACAGCCTGGCACGGAGCCAGAGAGCGCGGATTGGACAGCAACAGCCTGCAACTGTTTCTTTGTGCCTGCAGGAAGATCTGAATCCCCAAAGATTGGATGAGTATTCAACTTCAATGCATTACAGCTCGAGAATTCAATTGTTATCCCAACCAGTTGATATCAATTTAATTCCTAAGAGTTATGTACTTGTTTGAGTATCTAATGTAGAAGTTATAACCAAGTTCATTAACGAAACGGTCTTAATGAAATATATACTGAACGTATGTCCTCTTGATATGTGTAACACTTCGTAACTGACTGAATATATATCTTTTGTATTCTGATAACGCTCTCGATAAGATCTGTTAGGTTTACATGCATATTTTATGTATTAATAAATGTATCCTCGTGTATTAGTACCTGTGTGTGCGCGTTGTTTGAGTTATGTCGCATGGTTGGATTCTAAAGCCATCAAAAGAATCAACTTTGTGATTTACTGCTACAATTAATAATTGTCTCAGTAAATGCCCAAACCCTACAGAACTGGTGCCTTCAGAGAGCCACTACATTTAATTTTGCTATGGCAACATTACATATTTGGCGTCCCTGAGCCGGTTTTCTTACATTATTTGGCGTCCCTGGGTGGGCGTGGCAAGACTGAAATGAGTCAACCAAGCGGAATAATTCAATATAAAACGCCGCTGGTTTCATACACAACAATACGGTGTGCTGAAAGCCGAAAGAAAAAAAAGTTCCCCTTGCTCTTTAAGCAGTGCTTGATTGTTTTGTGATCTTTTGCGATCTACCGGGTTGATTGCATACTTGATCTTGTGGTTTTCTGTGGTAAAACTATGATTTCGTACTTAAAAGTAATACTCTTTAAGTTTAACGATGGTTGCTAAAAGGTCTGAATTCGAGTCGCTATTTAGCACTCTCTCTAGCAGCGACAGGTCTGACCACGATCTCTTCCATATCTCCGTCAGCGGAGAAGCTAGAAGGATAAATCTCCATTCTCTGAGAGAGCTAGCGAAGGACATAGAGAGATTTGACCCCGCAGTGTCAGAGAATAATATCGAGAGTTATATTCAGGACCTCAGGTATACCCTGCAGTATCTGCCAAACGCCACAGAACAGGAGAAAGTGTTTCTGGTCAGGAAAACTACCAGCAGAGCTGTACATGAGTGGATGGCTAGGCAGAAGAAAGAAGTCTGTAATGATTTTGAGAAGCTTTGTCAAGCACTTATTGAAGAATAAAGTGCGTTTATTGACCCGACTGCTGCGATAGCCGCCGCTCTTAACATTAAGCACGAGAGAGCAGAGTCCCCTCGCGAATATTACGAGAGACTTAGACGAACTTATTTTGCAGGGCGAAATGATGAGGGTTGCGAAGAGAACACACATTTCAAGGGTTTATTCATTGCGAATCTCCACCCGTCAGTCAGAAAGATGATCTTAATGCATACAGATGCACAGACCATGAAAATGACTGATATTAAGAGATTCGTGCAGAAAGCCTGGGAGTATGATGTCCAAAGTCGCTCTGAGCAAAAAGCTGTTAAAGTGACTGTGTTTGCCGTCAGAGCCAGCAGGGTTAATTCCCCCCTGCTCGAAGGAGCACAGGCTCCTGAGCTGGCTAAGCCCCGTTCCAAAGCATGCACACAGGACTGCACCCAGCGTCCTAAGTGCCATGAGAACACCGGGGGAGGGAAAGGGCTAGATAAAGCTGAACAAAAGGATTCAGTAGCCGCCCACCTGGCCAGGCTTGAACAAGCTTTATTAGGACAGGGACAACCGCTCCCCAAGGCTGCCGGAAGCGTGAATGAGCTGATACTCTCCACTGGAGGAGGCGGAGACCCGCCCCCTCTCCCTCCCTCAGTCTATCTGATTGAGCGGAAGGGTTCCTGCCTGGATGAATTCAGCCACTCCCAAGTCAGTGCTGACTCCACCCCTGAAGTCACAGAGCAGGCAGTAAAACACAGAGGAAAAGCAAGTAGCTTTTACCTCAAAGCTGCCATGGGAGATGTCTTACACAGTGAGACACTGATTGACACTGAGGTTGAAAGGTGTTTGATGTCACACGGCAAGCTCAAACGGGTTGAAAAAGAAAAGGGCATGCGACTCAGAGAGGAACCTTTGGTGGATCACCAGAAAGGCAAAGTGTGGAAACAGGTCAAGGCTCCTAAGCCTTCTGTACAGAAGGAAAGGGGGGCCAAGAGGCAGACTGTGCTCACACAATGCCCACCGAACACATAAGCCTATGTGGAGATTCCTTCTGTTCCCTCTGGACAAGAAATAAAAATATTTCCTTGTTCCCCGGATATACAGGGAAGTCGTGTCCCGGCCAAGGTCCCAACAGCCTCCATGCCACAGGAGCGGTGCTCCAAGCAGCCGCCTGATCCACCAGGTAAAGCACACACCTTTTACATCCCTAAAGAGGAGCAGATCTCCCCACCTGGCGATGAAAAGGAGCTTTCCCTGTGCACCCTGGCACCCAAGAGGGGTCAGGAACACCACCCTGCAGTGGTGGAAGGGATCCAGATGGCAGGAGAGCAGGTTGGTGATGTAGCCCTCACCCTTAGCCCTGAGAGGTCCTCTATTAGTGAGGATCTGCTTGAGCAGCTGTCACAGGGCCACCGCCAGGTGCCCCTGGTGCAACATTCACAGGTTAGACAGGAGGCCCAGCTGGACGCTGAGACTACTGCACTGTGGACACACCTGATCCCAGATGCCGATTCCCTCTGCTGTGACCCAGGGAACCTGCAGTCAGGTAACATTATTTCTCACAACTACCAGGTAGTGAGTGAGACTGACCTGATTGTTCCTGCCTCAACGGCAGGGTTGCCAACACACACAGTCCCCCAGAAGGGACAGGGAATGAAAGCCGAGCCGGGTTTCTTACAGCCACCAGCTCAGTCTGTCAGTCTGAGTCTGACCAACAGTGGTTCAGCCAGACTGGAGCTGGATGGTCAAGTCACCCGCCTGCCAGTGCAGGACATCGCAAAGAGGGGTGTCAGATTCCCCGCCTGCACTGACATGGGCCTGGTGAGTGATAGTAAGTTCAAAGACAGTGAACTAGCTATCCCAGTACTGGGGCAGCTCCCCGAACCCCTAGCAAGGGAAGGGGGGAGTGAGCAGGTGTCCTACACCCAAGCCCAGCGAACGATTGTAAACATGCCGATAGAGGGATTCCTCAATCAGGAAGTGTGCAGGGTGGACCTGAACAGTGAGAATGGGGTAACAATCCCAGATCACTCAGGTGCTCCAGATGACCACTCAGCCGAGGGTCAGGCATGCTCCACCGCTGCACCGCCCCCTGCAGGGTTCCTAGAGCACAGGCATGAACAAATCGAAAAAGCAGATGCCCTGGAAAAGGAGGAGCAGCATCAGCAGCTGCGTCAGATCTCCCCATATTTCCAGGATGTTGGTGCCCAAGATGCCACAGGGCATACTGAGAAAGACACCATGTACACGCTGCGCCAGCTTAGAAAGGCGACAGTCATTCAGAAGGAGATGACTGGGATCAGCCACCCGAAAAGACTTTTGGGAGGACTGATTGCTGCCGCCACTGTTGCACGTTTGCTTTTTTCTGGTAGGTTTGTGTGCTACTGGCACTCTCACCCTGACTGCCCCAAGAAGGCAGGGGTCAGAGATGCCGGAGGGTAGTGACAGACTGTATCGACAGCAGCAAAAGTTGGAAAGCTTAGGGAAAACCCTACAGGCAATTTCCTATGCAACAGGGTTAAACCTTATTCCCCAACCAGTGGACATGATTGTTGGTGTTATACAGTGGGTTTATGCTTGTGTGCAACAGGCCAGAATGTTGACACAAGACCTATTAAGGGAGCTTAGTGCCACTGTAGCCAGTCTAACCACGGCACGATTCCCAACCCACTTGATTCCACTCTTCTCAGTAGAGGAGTATGTGACATTAACCCCATCGCTCATAGCTCACCCAGAAGGCAATCCAAGATTGAATTTGGTTCCAAATCTTGAGATGGGTATGGCTACCAAAGCTATCCATTGGCTGTGTCTAAACGATTCACCAATGAAGGGTGTAAAGCTACTATCGAGCAGAGGGAGGTTAATGAACCCCATGAAGAGCAGGTAGGAAGTAAATGGCTGGTCAGCACACCACATTTAACTGACACTATGACTTGTGACAGGCATGATACAGCTACCACAATGCAGCTACCTAATCAAACAGTTTTCCTGCAAGTTCCCGAGGAGGCCATAGTACAGCATGGTAACTTAACACTGTACGGTCTGGAACCAGACAACATAAGACCAAACTTGAGGTCATGGATGCCTTCAGGTGCCACACTATTGAATTGGATAGAAATCCAAGAAACAGTAAGCCCTGAAGAGGTACAGGTAGTTAGTTTGCTTTAATGGAACAAACCTCCAAACCACCCTAGCAGATACCCAACACAGGTGTTGTGGTTTATCGCGGGGCTGGGAACAGGAACTGGTTATATTTTAACACTGCTGCTGGGAAGCTGGATCATGACTGACAGTGTACTCTGAATGCTGTACTCTTGCATCAAAATGTAATCTGGGTAGCATGAATGAGTCAAAGGTAGCATGTCAAAAGAAAGGAAGTGATTTCTCCCCAAATATCTACTACAGAGGTATCAGATATTGACAGTGAACTTCCTGATGTGTAATTCCTAGACCTAGATAATGTCTCCTACCGTGTTTATACATACTCCAGATGTTATTCATCCTGTTTGTATCCAACACTGGTTCCGGTATGAATTCTCGAGGAGTAATGTGGACATTTAAGATTAATGTTCTAATGGCAAGGGACATCACTTAACTCTGTTTTGTTTTGAAGGCAACAACGCCTCAGGACCTCGTGACCTTCAAAAAGGGGGGATATGTAGCGGCGAGGCTTATTAATAAGGCAGAATTAAGTGTTCTGAGCCTTCCCAAATGAGGCCCCATTTCTCTGTTCATCTCTGTGGTGCAGCCACAGAGAAACTGTTCTGCAGGGTGATTTAAGGTCCTAGGACAGCTCCCAAAGGGGGATGCACTTAGCTAAGCCTGGCTATCATGATCAATGGTCATCCATTGGCGCCTATCTGTCTAGGGAGTGCCAGTTGGACATCTGGACTGCATTACTAAGTGTCAGGACTAAGTGACTCATATCTCACCTTGATCAATCAATCAGGGACTGGTAGGGCCGAGTAACCCACGTGGGACTCTGATGCCTATGGAACTTTCAGCCAATCAATGAGCTGAAGTTCCTCCAGGTAAAAACAGGCAACACAGAGAGCCTGTGAGATTCAGTAAGATTCAGAAGGGAGGATTCAGAGGATTCTGTGGACAATTCTAAAGGGAATTCAAAGGAGAATTCCAGAGCAGGACGGCCCAGGAGCAGAAGGCTCCCAAGGGCAGGACATTCTCGCAGCACGCCTCCTGACCATCCTGAGACTCAGCCCGGACAACCACGGAACGGCCAGTGTGTCCGAGTGCCAGAACTTTCCTTTGTTCTAAGAGTCTAGAGCGGAGGTTGCCAGAGAATAACCAGAGGATCCACCCGAGGTTAGCACCAGCAGCAGGCCTGCCTTGTGAACAGGTCGGAACTGTGGACAGCTGAATCACTATTCAGAACTAGCTCTTCATCAGAAACGAACCGGTCCTCTTCCTGACTTGCTCGGACCCACAGTCATCTTTTCTCCTGTGCACAAACTTTGCTAGTTAAAGCCAACACTAACTAGCCGGTCAGTGAGCATCAGCAGCGCACCGTCGCAAGCCGCACAGCACAGCCTGGCACGGAGCCAGAGAGCGCGGATTGGACAGCAACAGCCTGCAACTGTTTCTTTGTGCCCGCAGGAAGATCTGAATCCCCAAAGATTGGATGAGTATTCAACTTCAATGCATTACAGCTCGAGAATTCAATTGTTATCCCAACCAGTTGATATCAATTTAATTCCTAAGAGTTATGTACTTGTTTGAGTATCTAATGTAGAAGTTATAACCAAGTTCATTAACGAAACGGTCTTAATGAAATATATACTGAACGTATGTCCTCTTGATATGTGTAACACTTCGTAACTGACTGAATATATATCTTTTGTATTCTGATAACGCTCTCGATAAGATCTGTTAGGTTTACATGCATATTTTATGTATTAATAAATGTATCCTCGTGTATTAGTACCTGTGTGTGCGCGTTGTTTGAGTTATGTCGCATGGTTGGATTCTAAAGCCATCAAAAGAATCAACTTTGTGATTTACTGCTACAATTAATAATTGTCTCAGTAAATGCCCAAACCCTACAGAACTGGTGCCTTCAGAGAGCCACTACATTTAATTTTGCTATGGCAACATTACATATTTGGCGTCCCTGAGCCGGTTTTCTTACATTATTTGGCGTCCCTGGGTGGGCGTGGCAAGACTGAAATGAGTCAACCAAGCGGAATAATTCAATATAAAACGCCGCTGGTTTCATACACAACAATACGGTGTGCTGAA
The DNA here is from genome assembly GCF_059453375.1 of Lepisosteus platostomus. Taxonomy (NCBI): domain Eukaryota; kingdom Metazoa; phylum Chordata; class Actinopteri; order Semionotiformes; family Lepisosteidae; genus Lepisosteus; species Lepisosteus platostomus. The sequence continues at coordinate 56,743 of NW_028291515.1, read as the reverse complement.
AGCCGAAAGAAAAAAAAGTTCCCCTTGCTCTTTAAGCAGTGCTTGATTGTTTTGTGATCTTTTGCGATCTACCGGGTTGATTGCATACTTGATCTTGTGGTTTTCTGTGGTAAAACTATGATTTCGTACTTAAAAGTAATACTCTTTAAGTTTAACGATGGTTGCTAAAAGGTCTGAATTCGAGTCGCTATTTAGCACTCTCTCTAGCAGCGACAGGTCTGACCACGATCTCTTCCATATCTCCGTCAGCGGAGAAGCTAGAAGGATAAATCTCCATTCTCTGAGAGAGCTAGCGAAGGACATAGAGAGATTTGACCCCGCAGTGTCAGAGAATAATATCGAGAGTTATATTCAGGACCTCAGGTATACCCTGCAGTATCTGCCAAACGCCACAGAACAGGAGAAAGTGTTTCTGGTCAGGAAAACTACCAGCAGAGCTGTACATGAGTGGATGGCTAGGCAGAAGAAAGAAGTCTGTAATGATTTTGAGAAGCTTTGTCAAGCACTTATTGAAGAATAAAGTGCGTTTATTGACCCGACTGCTGCGATAGCCGCCGCTCTTAACATTAAGCACGAGAGAGCAGAGTCCCCTCGCGAATATTACGAGAGACTTAGACGAACTTATTTTGCAGGGCGAAATGATGAGGGTTGCGAAGAGAACACACATTTCAAGGGTTTATTCATTGCGAATCTCCACCCGTCAGTCAGAAAGATGATCTTAATGCATACAGATGCACAGACCATGAAAATGACTGATATTAAGAGATTCGTGCAGAAAGCCTGGGAGTATGATGTCCAAAGTCGCTCTGAGCAAAAAGCTGTTAAAGTGACTGTGTTTGCCGTCAGAGCCAGCAGGGTTAATTCCCCCCTGCTCGAAGGAGCACAGGCTCCTGAGCTGGCTAAGCCCCGTTCCAAAGCATGCACACAGGACTGCACCCAGCGTCCTAAGTGCCATGAGAACACCGGGGGAGGGAAAGGGCTAGATAAAGCTGAACAAAAGGATTCAGTAGCCGCCCACCTGGCCAGGCTTGAACAAGCTTTATTAGGACAGGGACAACCGCTCCCCAAGGCTGCCGGAAGCGTGAATGAGCTGATACTCTCCACTGGAGGAGGCGGAGACCCGCCCCCTCTCCCTCCCTCAGTCTATCTGATTGAGCGGAAGGGTTCCTGCCTGGATGAATTCAGCCACTCCCAAGTCAGTGCTGACTCCACCCCTGAAGTCACAGAGCAGGCAGTAAAACACAGAGGAAAAGCAAGTAGCTTTTACCTCAAAGCTGCCATGGGAGATGTCTTACACAGTGAGACACTGATTGACACTGAGGTTGAAAGGTGTTTGATGTCACACGGCAAGCTCAAACGGGTTGAAAAAGAAAAGGGCATGCGACTCAGAGAGGAACCTTTGGTGGATCACCAGAAAGGCAAAGTGTGGAAACAGGTCAAGGCTCCTAAGCCTTCTGTACAGAAGGAAAGGGGGGCCAAGAGGCAGACTGTGCTCACACAGTGCCCACCGAACACATAAGCCTATGTGGAGATTCCTTCTGTTCCCTCTGGACAAGAAATAAAAATATTTCCTTGTTCCCCGGATATACAGGGAAGTCGTGTCCCGGCCAAGGTCCCAACAGCCTCCATGCCACAGGAGCGGTGCTCCAAGCAGCCGCCTGATCCACCAGGTAAAGCACACACCTTTTACATCCCTAAAGAGGAGCAGATCTCCCCACCTGGCGATGAAAAGGAGCTTTCCCTGTGCACCCTGGCACCCAAGAGGGGTCAGGAACACCACCCTGCAGTGGTGGAAGGGATCCAGATGGCAGGAGAGCAGGTTGGTGATGTAGCCCTCACCCTTAGCCCTGAGAGGTCCTCTATTAGTGAGGATCTGCTTGAGCAGCTGTCACAGGGCCACCGCCAGGTGCCCCTGGTGCAACATTCACAGGTTAGACAGGAGGCCCAGCTGGACGCTGAGACTACTGCACTGTGGACACACCTGATCCCAGATGCCGATTCCCTCTGCTGTGACCCAGGGAACCTGCAGTCAGGTAACATTATTTCTCACAACTACCAGGTAGTGAGTGAGACTGACCTGATTGTTCCTGCCTCAACGGCAGGGTTGCCAACACACCCAGTCCCCCAGAAGGGACAGGGAATGAAAGCCGAGCCGGGTTTCTTACAGCCACCAGCTCAGTCTGTCAGTCTGAGTCTGACCAACAGTGGTTCAGCCAGACTGGAGCTGGATGGTCAAGTCACCCGCCTGCCAGTGCAGGACATCGCAAAGAGGGGTGTCAGAATCCCCGCCTGCACTGACATGGGCCTGGTGAGTGATAGTAAGTTCAAAGACAGTGAACTAGCTATCCCAGTACTGGGGCAGCTCCCCGAACCCCTAGCAAGGGAAGGGGGGAGTGAGCAGGTGTCCTACACCCAAGCCCAGCGAACGATTGTAAACATGCCGATAGAGGGATTCCTCAATCAGGAAGTGTGCAGGGTGGACCTGAACAGTGAGAATGGGGTAACAATCCCAGATCACTCAGGTGCTCCAGATGACCACTCAGCCGAGGGTCAGGCATGCTCCACCGCTGCACCGCCCCCTGCAGGGTTCCTAGAGCACAGGCATGAACAAATCGAAAAAGCAGATGCCCTGGAAAAGGAGGAGCAGCATCAGCAGCTGCGTCAGATCTCCCCATATTTCCAGGATGTTGGTGCCCAAGATGCCACAGGGCATACTGAGAAAGACACCATGTACACGCTGCGCCAGCTTAGAAAGGCGACAGTCATTCAGAAGGAGATGACTGGGATCAGCCACCCGAAAAGACTTTTGGGAGGACTGATTGCTGCCGCCACTGTTGCACGTTTGCTTTTTTCTGGTAGGTTTGTGTGCTACTGGCACTCTCACCCTGACTGCCCCAAGAAGGCAGGGGTCAGAGATGCCGGAGGGTAGTGACAGACTGTATCGACAGCAGCAAAAGTTGGAAAGCTTAGGGAAAACCCTACAGGCAATTTCCTATGCAACAGGGTTAAACCTTATTCCCCAACCAGTGGACATGATTGTTGGTGTTATACAGTGGGTTTATGCTTGTGTGCAACAGGCCAGAATGTTGACACAAGACCTATTAAGGGAGCTTAGTGCCACTGTAGCCAGTCTAACCACGGCACGATTCCCAACCCACTTGATTCCACTCTTCTCAGTAGAGGAGTATGTGACATTAACCCCATCGCTCATAGCTCACCCAGAAGGCAATCCAAGATTGAATTTGGTTCCAAATCTTGAGATGGGTATGGCTACCAAAGCTATCCATTGGCTGTGTCTAAACGATTCACCAATGAAGGGTGTAAAGCTACTATCGAGCAGAGGGAGGTTAATGAACCCCATGAAGAGCAGGTAGGAAGTAAATGGCTGGTCAGCACACCACATTTAACTGACACTATGACTTGTGACAGGCATGATACAGCTACCACAATGCAGCTACCTAATCAAACAGTTTTCCTGCAAGTTCCCGAGGAGGCCATAGTACAGCATGGTAACTTAACACTGTACGGTCTGGAACCAGACAACATAAGACCAAACTTGAGGTCATGGATGCCTTCAGGTGCCACACTATTGAATTGGATAGAAATCCAAGAAACAGTAAGCCCTGAAGAGGTACAGGTAGTTAGTTTGCTTTAATGGAACAAACCTCCAAACCACCCTAGCAGATACCCAACACAGGTGTTGTGGTTTATCGCGGGGCTGGGAACAGGAACTGGTTATATTTTAACACTGCTGCTGGGAAGCTGGATCATGACTGACAGTGTACTCTGAATGCTGTACTCTTGCATCAAAATGTAATCTGGGTAGCATGAATGAGTCAAAGGTAGCATGTCAAAAGAAAGGAAGTGATTTCTCCCCAAATATCTACTACAGAGGTATCAGATATTGACAGTGAACTTCCTGATGTGTAATTCCTAGACCTAGATAATGTCTCCTACCGTGTTTATACATACTCCAGATGTTATTCATCCTGTTTGTATCCAACACTGGTTCCGGTATGAATTCTCGAGGAGTAATGTGGACATTTAAGATTAATGTTCTAATGGCAAGGGACATCACTTAACTCTGTTTTGTTTTGAAGGCAACAACGCCTCAGGACCTCGTGACCTTCAAAAAGGGGGGATATGTAGCGGCGAGGCTTATTAATAAGGCAGAATTAAGTGTTCTGAGCCTTCCCAAATGAGGCCCCATTTCTCTGTTCATCTCTGTGGTGCAGCCACAGAGAAACTGTTCTGCAGGGTGATTTAAGGTCCTAGGACAGCTCCCAAAGGGGGATGCACTTAGCTAAGCCTGGCTATCATGATCAATGGTCATCCATTGGCGCCTATCTGTCTAGGGAGTGCCAGTTGGACATCTGGACTGCATTACTAAGTGTCAGGACTAAGTGACTCATATCTCACCTTGATCAATCAATCAGGGACTGGTAGGGCCGAGTAACCCACGTGGGACTCTGATGCCTATGGAACTTTCAGCCAATCAATGAGCTGAAGTTCCTCCAGGTAAAAACAGGCAACACAGAGAGCCTGTGAGATTCAGTAAGATTCAGAAGGGAGGATTCAGAGGATTCTGTGGACAATTCTAAAGGGAATTCAAAGGAGAATTCCAGAGCAGGACGGCCCAGGAGCAGAAGGCTCCCAAGGGCAGGACATTCTCGCAGCACGCCTCCTGACCATCCTGAGACTCAGCCCGGACAACCACGGAACGGCCAGTGTGTCCGAGTGCCAGAACTTTCCTTTGTTCTAAGAGTCTAGAGCGGAGGTTGCCAGAGAATAACCAGAGGATCCACCCGAGGTTAGCACCAGCAGCAGGCCTGCCTTGTGAACAGGTCGGAACTGTGGACAGCTGAATCACTATTCAGAACTAGCTCTTCATCAGAAACGAACCGGTCCTCTTCCTGACTTGCTCGGACCCACAGTCATCTTTTCTCCTGTGCACAAACTTTGCTAGTTAAAGCCAACACTAACTAGCCGGTCAGTGAGCATCAGCAGCGCACCGTCGCAAGCCGCACAGCACAGCCTGGCACGGAGCCAGAGAGCGCGGATTGGACAGCAACAGCCTGCAACTGTTTCTTTGTGCCCGCAGGAAGATCTGAATCCCCAAAGATTGGATGAGTATTCAACTTCAATGCATTACAGCTCGAGAATTCAATTGTTATCCCAACCAGTTGATATCAATTTAATTCCTAAGAGTTATGTACTTGTTTGAGTATCTAATGTAGAAGTTATAACCAAGTTCATTAACGAAACGGTCTTAATGAAATATATACTGAACGTATGTCCTCTTGATATGTGTAACACTTCGTAACTGACTGAATATATATCTTTTGTATTCTGATAACGCTCTCGATAAGATCTGTTAGGTTTACATGCATATTTTATGTATTAATAAATGTATCCTCGTGTATTAGTACCTGTGTGTGCGCGTTGTTTGAGTTATGTCGCATGGTTGGATTCTAAAGCCATCAAAAGAATCAACTTTGTGATTTACTGCTACAATTAATAATTGTCTCAGTAAATGCCCAAACCCTACAGAACTGGTGCCTTCAGAGAGCCACTACATTTAATTTTGCTATGGCAACATTACATATTTGGCGTCCCTGAGCCGGTTTTCTTACATTATTTGGCGTCCCTGGGTGGGCGTGGCAAGACTGAAATGAGTCAACCAAGCGGAATAATTCAATATAAAACGCCGCTGGTTTCATACACAACAATACGGTGTGCTGAAAGCCGAAAGAAAAAAAAGTTCCCCTTGCTCTTTAAGCAGTGCTTGATTGTTTTGTGATCTTTTGCGATCTACCGGGTTGATTGCATACTTGATCTTGTGGTTTTCTGTGGTAAAACTATGATTTCGTACTTAAAAGTAATACTCTTTAAGTTTAACGATGGTTGCTAAAAGGTCTGAATTCGAGTCGCTATTTAGCACTCTCTCTAGCAGCGACAGGTCTGACCACGATCTCTTCCATATCTCCGTCAGCGGAGAAGCTAGAAGGATAAATCTCCATTCTCTGAGAGAGCTAGCGAAGGACATAGAGAGATTTGACCCCGCAGTGTCAGAGAATAATATCGAGAGTTATATTCAGGACCTCAGGTATACCCTGCAGTATCTGCCAAACGCCACAGAACAGGAGAAAGTGTTTCTGGTCAGGAAAACTACCAGCAGAGCTGTACATGAGTGGATGGCTAGGCAGAAGAAAGAAGTCTGTAATGATTTTGAGAAGCTTTGTCAAGCACTTATTGAAGAATAAAGTGCGTTTATTGACCCGACTGCTGCGATAGCCGCCGCTCTTAACATTAAGCACGAGAGAGCAGAGTCCCCTCGCGAATATTACGAGAGACTTAGACGAACTTATTTTGCAGGGCGAAATGATGAGGGTTGCGAAGAGAACACACATTTCAAGGGTTTATTCATTGCGAATCTCCACCCGTCAGTCAGAAAGATGATCTTAATGCATACAGATGCACAGACCATGAAAATGACTGATATTAAGAGATTCGTGCAGAAAGCCTGGGAGTATGATGTCCAAAGTCGCTCTGAGCAAAAAGCTGTTAAAGTGACTGTGTTTGCCGTCAGAGCCAGCAGGGTTAATTCCCCCCTGCTCGAAGGAGCACAGGCTCCTGAGCTGGCTAAGCCCCGTTCCAAAGCATGCACACAGGACTGCACCCAGCGTCCTAAGTGCCATGAGAACACCGGGGGAGGGAAAGGGCTAGATAAAGCTGAACAAAAGGATTCAGTAGCCGCCCACCTGGCCAGGCTTGAACAAGCTTTATTAGGACAGGGACAACCGCTCCCCAAGGCTGCCGGAAGCGTGAATGAGCTGATACTCTCCACTGGAGGAGGCGGAGACCCGCCCCCTCTCCCTCCCTCAGTCTATCTGATTGAGCGGAAGGGTTCCTGCCTGGATGAATTCAGCCACTCCCAAGTCAGTGCTGACTCCACCCCTGAAGTCACAGAGCAGGCAGTAAAACACAGAGGAAAAGCAAGTAGCTTTTACCTCAAAGCTGCCATGGGAGATGTCTTACACAGTGAGACACTGATTGACACTGAGGTTGAAAGGTGTTTGATGTCACACGGCAAGCTCAAACGGGTTGAAAAAGAAAAGGGCATGCGACTCAGAGAGGAACCTTTGGTGGATCACCAGAAAGGCAAAGTGTGGAAACAGGTCAAGGCTCCTAAGCCTTCTGTACAGAAGGAAAGGGGGGCCAAGAGGCAGACTGTGCTCACACAGTGCCCACCGAACACATAAGCCTATGTGGAGATTCCTTCTGTTCCCTCTGGACAAGAAATAAAAATATTTCCTTGTTCCCCGGATATACAGGGAAGTCGTGTCCCGGCCAAGGTCCCAACAGCCTCCATGCCACAGGAGCGGTGCTCCAAGCAGCCGCCTGATCCACCAGGTAAAGCACACACCTTTTACATCCCTAAAGAGGAGCAGATCTCCCCACCTGGCGATGAAAAGGAGCTTTCCCTGTGCACCCTGGCACCCAAGAGGGGTCAGGAACACCACCCTGCAGTGGTGGAAGGGATCCAGATGGCAGGAGAGCAGGTTGGTGATGTAGCCCTCACCCTTAGCCCTGAGAGGTCCTCTATTAGTGAGGATCTGCTTGAGCAGCTGTCACAGGGCCACCGCCAGGTGCCCCTGGTGCAACATTCACAGGTTAGACAGGAGGCCCAGCTGGACGCTGAGACTACTGCACTGTGGACACACCTGATCCCAGATGCCGATTCCCTCTGCTGTGACCCAGGGAACCTGCAGTCAGGTAACATTATTTCTCACAACTACCAGGTAGTGAGTGAGACTGACCTGATTGTTCCTGCCTCAACGGCAGGGTTGCCAACACACCCAGTCCCCCAGAAGGGACAGGGAATGAAAGCCGAGCCGGGTTTCTTACAGCCACCAGCTCAGTCTGTCAGTCTGAGTCTGACCAACAGTGGTTCAGCCAGACTGGAGCTGGATGGTCAAGTCACCCGCCTGCCAGTGCAGGACATCGCAAAGAGGGGTGTCAGAATCCCCGCCTGCACTGACATGGGCCTGGTGAGTGATAGTAAGTTCAAAGACAGTGAACTAGCTATCCCAGTACTGGGGCAGCTCCCCGAACCCCTAGCAAGGGAAGGGGGGAGTGAGCAGGTGTCCTACACCCAAGCCCAGCGAACGATTGTAAACATGCCGATAGAGGGATTCCTCAATCAGGAAGTGTGCAGGGTGGACCTGAACAGTGAGAATGGGGTAACAATCCCAGATCACTCAGGTGCTCCAGATGACCACTCAGCCGAGGGTCAGGCATGCTCCACCGCTGCACCGCCCCCTGCAGGGTTCCTAGAGCACAGGCATGAACAAATCGAAAAAGCAGATGCCCTGGAAAAGGAGGAGCAGCATCAGCAGCTGCGTCAGATCTCCCCATATTTCCAGGATGTTGGTGCCCAAGATGCCACAGGGCATACTGAGAAAGACACCATGTACACGCTGCGCCAGCTTAGAAAGGCGACAGTCATTCAGAAGGAGATGACTGGGATCAGCCACCCGAAAAGACTTTTGGGAGGACTGATTGCTGCCGCCACTGTTGCACGTTTGCTTTTTTCTGGTAGGTTTGTGTGCTACTGGCACTCTCACCCTGACTGCCCCAAGAAGGCAGGGGTCAGAGATGCCGGAGGGTAGTGACAGACTGTATCGACAGCAGCAAAAGTTGGAAAGCTTAGGGAAAACCCTACAGGCAATTTCCTATGCAACAGGGTTAAACCTTATTCCCCAACCAGTGGACATGATTGTTGGTGTTATACAGTGGGTTTATGCTTGTGTGCAACAGGCCAGAATGTTGACACAAGACCTATTAAGGGAGCTTAGTGCCACTGTAGCCAGTCTAACCACGGCACGATTCCCAACCCACTTGATTCCACTCTTCTCAGTAGAGGAGTATGTGACATTAACCCCATCGCTCATAGCTCACCCAGAAGGCAATCCAAGATTGAATTTGGTTCCAAATCTTGAGATGGGTATGGCTACCAAAGCTATCCATTGGCTGTGTCTAAACGATTCACCAATGAAGGGTGTAAAGCTACTATCGAGCAGAGGGAGGTTAATGAACCCCATGAAGAGCAGGTAGGAAGTAAATGGCTGGTCAGCACACCACATTTAACTGACACTATGACTTGTGACAGGCATGATACAGCTACCACAATGCAGCTACCTAATCAAACAGTTTTCCTGCAAGTTCCCGAGGAGGCCATAGTACAGCATGGTAACTTAACACTGTACGGTCTGGAACCAGACAACATAAGACCAAACTTGAGGTCATGGATGCCTTCAGGTGCCACACTATTGAATTGGATAGAAATCCAAGAAACAGTAAGCCCTGAAGAGGTACAGGTAGTTAGTTTGCTTTAATGGAACAAACCTCCAAACCACCCTAGCAGATACCCAACACAGGTGTTGTGGTTTATCGCGGGGCTGGGAACAGGAACTGGTTATATTTTAACACTGCTGCTGGGAAGCTGGATCATGACTGACAGTGTACTCTGAATGCTGTACTCTTGCATCAAAATGTAATCTGGGTAGCATGAATGAGTCAAAGGTAGCATGTCAAAAGAAAGGAAGTGATTTCTCCCCAAATATCTACTACAGAGGTATCAGATATTGACAGTGAACTTCCTGATGTGTAATTCCTAGACCTAGATAATGTCTCCTACCGTGTTTATACATACTCCAGATGTTATTCATCCTGTTTGTATCCAACACTGGTTCCGGTATGAATTCTCGAGGAGTAATGTGGACATTTAAGATTAATGTTCTAATGGCAAGGGACATCACTTAACTCTGTTTTGTTTTGAAGGCAACAACGCCTCAGGACCTCGTGACCTTCAAAAAGGGGGGATATGTAGCGGCGAGGCTTATTAATAAGGCAGAATTAAGTGTTCTGAGCCTTCCCAAATGAGGCCCCATTTCTCTGTTCATCTCTGTGGTGCAGCCACAGAGAAACTGTTCTGCAGGGTGATTTAAGGTCCTAGGACAGCTCCCAAAGGGGGATGCACTTAGCTAAGCCTGGCTATCATGATCAATGGTCATCCATTGGCGCCTATCTGTCTAGGGAGTGCCAGTTGGACATCTGGACTGCATTACTAAGTGTCAGGACTAAGTGACTCATATCTCACCTTGATCAATCAATCAGGGACTGGTAGGGCCGAGTAACCCACGTGGGACTCTGATGCCTATGGAACTTTCAGCCAATCAATGAGCTGAAGTTCCTCCAGGTAAAAACAGGCAACACAGAGAGCCTGTGAGATTCAGTAAGATTCAGAAGGGAGGATTCAGAGGATTCTGTGGACAATTCTAAAGGGAATTCAAAGGAGAATTCCAGAGCAGGACGGCCCAGGAGCAGAAGGCTCCCAAGGGCAGGACATTCTCGCAGCACGCCTCCTGACCATCCTGAGACTCAGCCCGGACAACCACGGAACGGCCAGTGTGTCCGAGTGCCAGAACTTTCCTTTGTTCTAAGAGTCTAGAGCGGAGGTTGCCAGAGAATAACCAGAGGATCCACCCGAGGTTAGCACCAGCAGCAGGCCTGCCTTGTGAACAGGTCGGAACTGTGGACAGCTGAATCACTATTCAGAACTAGCTCTTCATCAGAAACGAACCGGTCCTCTTCCTGACTTGCTGGGACCCACAGTCATCTTTTCTCCTGTGCACAAACTTTGCTAGTTAAAGCCCACAGTGAGCATCAGCAGCGCACCGTCGCAAGCCGCACAGCACAGCCTGGCACGGAGCCAGAGAGCGCGGATTGGACAGCAACAGCCTGCAACTGTTTCTTTGTGCCCGCAGGAAGATCTGAATCCCCAAAGATTGGATGAGTATTCAACTTCACTGCATTACAGCTCGAGAATTCAATTGTTATCCCAACCAGTTGATATCAATTTAATTCCTAAGAGTTATGTACTTGTTTGAGTATCTAATGTAGAAGTTATAACCAAGTTCATTAACGAAACGGTCTTAATGAATGATATACTGAACGTATGTCCTCTTGATATGTGTAACACTTCGTAACTGACTGAATATATATCTTTTGTATTCTGATAACCCTCTCGATAAGATCTGTTAGGTTTACATGCATATTTTATGTATTAATAAATGTATCCTCGTGTATTAGTACCTGTGTGTGCGCGTTGTTTGAGTTATGTCACATGGTTGGATTCTAAAGCCATCAAAAGAATCAACTTTGTGATTTACTGCTACAATTAATAATTGTCTCAGTAAATGCCCAAACCCTACAGAACTGGTGCCTTCAGAGAGCCACTACATTTAATTTTGCTATGGCAACATTACATATTTGGCGTCCCTGAGCCGGTTTTCTTACATGTGAAAATAACATTTTAGCATCATATTATTACATACAGGTCTCTAGCTTCAACACAGTGATATATATATATACTCAGTGATTTATTGGTACATGCCCAGGTCAATAATCAGAATGAGGATTTATTTCCAGACGGGCTACAGGTAGTGTTGTGAAATACTTCAACACACTGGATCGCAGTTTTAGACCCCCTGCACTCTTACTCCTTAAAAACCAAAGAAATGAAGATATGTAGCAATCACATTGCAACAGGGCTGACAGTGACTTAATGCTTATACTAGTGGACTTCTGGTACCTTTAGGGTACGGTGTTCCCTGAAGGGCTCTCAAACCCCGCATTTCAGATGCCTAGCTGTATCGCTGATGTGTTGCACCTCAGAATCACTTTTAAACCTTACCTCTGGTATCTTTAATCCCTATTGCTCAACGCATGGTGAAAGTATTGCATAAATGTGTCTGAAAATGAGCAATGGGCACCTGAGAGACTCATTTGCCTGTTTCACAAATGATCATATTTGACTATAGATTCTGTTTGGGATTCAGTTGTGCATTCTGACAGCAATCGCTTTCAAAAAACGATACATTCTGGATGAGGTCAAGGTGCAGGAACACTGTATTTAGGATGTGTTTGCACTTATTCTGTGTCTCTAGCTTCAACACAGCGATATATGTATATGCTCAGTGATTTTTTGGTACATGCCCAGGGCAATAATCATTATGAGGATTTATTTCCAGATGTGCTAGGGGTAGTGTTGTGAAATACTTCAACACACTGGATCGCAGGTTTAAACCGCCTGCACTCTTACTCCTTAAAAACCAACAAATGCAGATATGTAGCAATCATATTGTAGCAGACACTCATTTGCCTGTTTCACAAATGATCATAATTTACTAGAGATTCTGTTTGGGATCCGGATGTGCATTCTGACAGCAATCTCCTTATCGCGGCTTTGCCCTTCTTGCCTCTTTGGACAATATCTCCATCTTGTGGTCGTTGTTGGTAATGTCTAGACAACATCTCCATCTTGTGGTCGTTGTTGGTAATGTCTTCTTATGCCCTTTTTTATTTTAATTCTCTATTAGTTGATTCTAGAATCTCTACAATGGAGATGAAAACATCAGTTTTATAGCAGACAATATGACATTATTTATAGTCCAATTAGAAACTTATTACCCTGTTTTTAACATAATAACAAATTAAAATTGATTAAAACTAAGTTTGGAACACCAGGGAACATAACAAATGATTTTTAGGAAAACCATGAGGTTCTCTGTGTCCGATGCCTGCAAGGGGAGAAAGCTAGAATCCTTTGATTTTTTCAAAATTTGAAAATAAACATCATATAACAACAGCTTTCATTCCTAGGAGTGAAAAATAACCATTTTTGAAGACATAGTAGTTTCTAAAACACTACAATAAAGTTAAAAACATCAGTTTTATATTACATTATTTTTAGTGAAATTAGTCATTTTTTGCACTATTTTTAATAAAATATCTAATTAAAAGTGATTAAAATTAAGTTTGGAACAACAAGGAACACAAAAAAAAAAGATTTTCAGGAAAACCATGAGGTCCTCTGTGCCCGATGCCTGCAAGGGGAGAAAGCTAGAATCCTAAAAAAAAGTTATCAATTCTAGAGCCTAAGAGGAAAACAAGACAAATGTATATCTCCAAATAATTTTATGTGCTTCAGAAGAGCCCAGGAAAGTTTTTTGCATACATGAAACCACGCCCGTTTGCACATAAGCAGACATGGTTGCACACACGACTGCATGAAAGCACACGTGCAAGCGAAGTCATCCTGTTGAGCATTTGAAAAGCCGCACCACGCCGCACTTGAAATAGCTCTTACATTAGTGATAGATGCAGGAATCGCCTTTTTATTTACGCTCTTACCAACGCGATGGAAAGCAAAACAAAGCAAAGCAGAGCAAAACAAAACGAACAAACGAAAACCCTCACGTCCCGCACTTGCATATAACGCCGTTACGTGCCCAAGAGGTATTCTACGTCATCCTAGCACTGCACCCCGGGGCGTAAGGTATATGGGAACGAGCACACGCCACGAATCGTCTCGAATCACTCCCTACAGCTGTAAGGCGCCTTGAAGCCTGCACCCCCAACATTCTTCTTTGCGCATCTGTGAAAGGTAAACTCTTGAGCAAACTCTGAACCAGCTCTAAGGAAACTAATCTGATTAGACGTTACTTTGACTCATCTTTTTACTCTCAGTGCTGGATTGCTCAAACTCCAGCTAGGGTTAGGTTTAACATTCCCACACTACTTAGACACTTTGTTTACGCTCAGTGCTGGATTTTGGGAACTTCAGGAGGAGTGGGAATTTTCTCCTATCTGTCAATTCTGTTTTGTTTTGGAGACTCTTGGCTGCCTATATTGTACAGTGCAGCGTGAAGGAAACATTTTCCAAAACTGTGTCAGCTCAGAAGTTGTAAGAAAACCTCTCCAGCTGCTTTACCTCTCTTCATTTTTGTCATTTAATGTGACAATCGATGTATAACTGGAGCCTCACATATGCAAATGGTGAGGCTCCAGTTCGACACCACTTTACAGTATATGACAAAAGCATGGCAGACTGTGCCGGACCAGCTGGTAACTTCCGCTTATTTTGACCATATTAAACATTGGAAATCTTCCCACTTGCATTTGTGACACTTGATTTTGGCTCCACCTAAGACACTCTTAAATCTTCAAACACTTTTCTCTTCTCCCGCAACACTCTTGTCTGTCGGCACTATGTGGCAGTGTTGCATGACAACCCCTCTCACCACGGAAAGGAACCTAACAGCTTTGGTAAGAGAGGAGAAAAGGACATGGCCCGTACGGGGCTCGAACCCGCGACCTTGGCATTATTAGCACCACGCTCTAACCAACTGAGCTAACCGGCCTCGTGACAGTGCCCCTCTCTGTGCTGCAAAAAATCGAACTCAGGGAATTTCTTTTGTCCTCCTTTGAATAGAAAGCCGTGTAATTCAGTGTACGGGCTTTCTCATGCAGTTTCATGATTTCACAGCATTATTCAGCTGATTTTAAATGTACCTAAAGGAGAAACATTATTGAAGACCATCAATTACCAAGAGCTTTTGTCAAAGGTTTTGGTGGTCATTTCTAATGACCACAGAGCACTATGACCTCGGTTTTACATCTCATCCAAAAGACAGCGCCCCTTTACAACACAGCTTCTCCGTCACTATATTGGGAGATTGGGACCCGCACAGACCTCAGGGTGAGCGCCTCCCCGCTGGCCCCATTAACACCGCTTCCAGCTGGAAGCTTTGTTTTTCCCTGTAGCTCACCCTCATCCAGGTACTGACCTGGCTCACACCTGCTTAGCTTCAGTGGGTTTTCAGTTGCGAGTTGCAAAAGTTGGGATGCAAGTGATGGAGCTCTTCGCTGCAAAAGCCACTGCATTGGCCAGGAATCGAAACCAAGCCTCCTGCGTGGCAGGCGAGAGTTCTAACAATGAACCACCAATGCTCAATGCCTGTACCTTCAAAAAAGACGCTTTTTTGGTGCTGTGTGAAAAAAGCGTCGACATCTACTTCCAGCTGCAAAATGCCATCCGCGGACGCTGTGAATTTATTTATTTAGACACTGCTCAGAATCCCCTGTAAGATTCTCCTTCAATTCCATTTTGCAGTGCTTTAGCTCTTTCAAAAGGCTTCGCTTTGCTTACCAAAGGCTTGTGACAGCATTTGAAAACACTTGCCACTGCGTTGGCCGGGAATCGAACCCGGGTCACCTGCTTGGAAGGTAGCTATGCTCACCACTATACCACCAACACATGCCCGGGGGAGCCCTCCAGGACACCACCAGAGAATGCTCACGATTTCAGAAGCTGTCTCCGGGACGTGCTGATTCCACACATCCTGAATAAATCATGTTATTGTTAGTTGCTGTAGCTAGACGTTCAAATGAGTTTCATGGCCAGATGGACTGTTTCCTCAAGTGGTATAGTATTGCAGTAAGACAGCACGATGCCTGCAAGACTATGTCACGCTAAACGCCACAGATTGTGTTTGTCCGTTCGTGTCAGTCGTCCTGCAGCCACGGGAAGTGGGACACAAACATGCTGCAATGCTTTCAAGACATTAGGATTTGTTTGTGCAACATCCGAGAAGAGTACTTGTGGCTTGAATGTGACTGAGCAAGGTGTTTAAAGACAGAGACTGAAAACTGTTAAAGGATGAGTCAAAGTAACGTCTAATCGGATTAGTTTCCTTAGAGCTGGTTCAGAGTTTGCTCAAGAGTTTACCTTTCACAGATGCGCAAAGAAGAATGTTGGGGGTGCACGCTTCAAGGCACCTTACAGTTGTAGGGAGTGATTTGAGACGATTCGTGGCGTGTGCTCATTCCCATATACCGTACGCCCCGGGGTGCAGTGCTAGGATGACGTACAATACCGCTTGGGCACGTAACGGCGTTATATGCAAGTGCGGGACGTGAGGGTTTTGCGTTTGTTCATTTTGTTTTGCTCTGCTTTGCTTTGTTTTGCTTTCCATCGCGTTGGTAAGAGCGTAAATAAAAAGGCGATTCCTGCGTCGACCTCTAATGTAAGAGCTATTTCAAGTGCGCCGTGGTGCGGCTTTTCAAATGCTTAACAGGATGATTTTGCATGCACGCGTGCTTTCATGCAGTCGTGTGTGCAACCATGTCTGCTTACGTGCAAACGGGCGTGGTTTCATGTATGCAAAAAACTTTCCTGGGCTCTTCTGAAGCACATAAAATTATTTGGAGATATACATTTGTCTTATTTTCCCCTTAGGCTCTAGAATTGATAACTTTTTTTTCATTTTTGGCATTTTTCATCATTTTCCAGAAAGTGGTTTCAAGCCCGATATCATGCGAAGAAACTTCAGGATTCGTGGATCAGTCAATGGATTTTCTTCAAAGTTGGATTTTTGCACTCTGTGGACCAAGAGATGTTGTTCTACAATGTTTTTTTTTTTCAAATTTAAAAATATCATTTTTTCATGGAGCTTTGAATGGAATGGATTCACCCTCCTTTAGCCAGGACAGAGCTCCAGGAGCCTGGGTAGGATTCTAGCTTTCTCCCCTTGCAGGCACCTGGCACAGAAGACAATATTTTTTTCCTTAAAATCTTTTTTTTTGTGTTCCTTGTTGTTCCAAACTTAATTTTAATCACATTTAATTAGAGATTTTATTAAAAATAGTGCAATAAATGACTAATTTCACAAAAATTAATGTAATATAAAACGGATGTTTTCAACTTTATTGTAGTGTTTTAGAAACTAATATGTCTTCAAAAATGGTTGTTTTTCACTCCTATGAATGAAAACTGTTGTTATATGATGTTTTTTTTTTCAAATTTTAAATGATCATTTTTTCATGGAGCTTTGAAGGGGATGGATTCACCCTCCTTTAGCCAGGACAGAGCTCCAGGAGCCTGGGTAGGATTCTAGCTTTCTCCCCTTGCAGGCACCTGGCACAGAAGACATCATTTTTTTCCTTAAAATCTTTTTTTTTTGTGTTCCTTGTTGCTCCAAACTTAATTCTATTCACTTTTAATTAGAGATTATATTAAAAATAGTGCAATAAATGACTAATTTCACTAAAAATACTAAAAGTAATATAAAACGGATGTTTTTAACTTTATTGTAGTGTTTTAGAAACTAATATGTCTTCAAAAATGGTTATTTTTCACTCCTAGGAATGAAAGCTGTTGTTATATGATGTTTATTTTCAAATTTTGAAAAAGCAAAGGATTCTAGCTTTCTCCCCTTGCAGGCATCGGACACAGAGAACCTCATGGTTTTCCTAAAAATCATTTTTTATGTTCCCTGGTGTTCCAAACTTAGTTTTAATCAATTTTAATTTGTTATGTTACGAACAGGGTAATAAAGTCTTAATTGGACTATAACTAATGTCATATTGTCTGCTACAAAACTGATATTTTCAGCTCTATTGTAGAGATTCTAGAATCAACTAATAAAGAATTGAAATAAAAAAAGGGCATAAGAAGACATTACCAACAACGACCACATGATGGAGATATTGTCTAGACATTACCAACAACGACCACAAGATGGAGATATTGTCTAGACATTACCAGCAACGACCACAAGATGGAGATATTTTCCAAAGAGGCAAGAGGGGCAAAGCTGCGATAAGGTAAAATCATTTTTTGAAAGAGATTGTTGTCAGAATGCACATCCGTATCCCAAACAGAATCTCTAGTAAAATACGATCATTTGTGAAACAGGCAAATGAGTGTCCGCTACAATATAAAGCGCTTTGAGTGGAGTGTCCAGAAAAGCGCTATATAAGTGTAAGCAATTATTATTATTATTATTAATATGATTGCTACATATCTGCATTTGTTGGTATTTAAGGAGTAAGAGTGCAGGTTTAAACCTGCGATCCAGTGTGTTGAAGAATTTCACAACACTACCTCTAGCACATATGGAAATAAATCCTCATAATGATTATTGCCCTGGGCATGTACCAAAAAATCAGTGAGCATATATATATATATCACTGGGTTGAAGCTAGAAACACAGAATAACTGCAAACACATCCTAAATACAGTGTTCCAGCACCTTTGACCTCATCCAGAACGTATCATTTCTTGAAAGGGATTGCTGTCCGAATGCACATCTGAATCCCAAACAGAATCTCTAGTAAAATACGATCATTTGTGAAACAGGCAAATGACTGTCTCAGGGGCCCATTTCTCATTGTCAGACACATGTATGCAATGCTTTCACTGTGCATTGAGCAATAGGGATCAAAAACACCGCAGGTAGAGTTAGAAGTCATGTTCTATGATCATTTCTTTCAGCATTAGGGACTAAATATACTAAATGTATGATGCTAAAATGTTATTTTTACATATATTAATGTAATAAATGATTGCTTATGCTTTATAAACAAATCTAATTATAATAAAAGCTTAAGTTTTGTATTTATCTTGTACCATAGAACATGATTTTCTTTGTATTTCAAGCCCACAAAGTGTCCAAATGATGCACCTTTGACCTCATCCAGAACGTATCATTTCTTGAAAGGGATTGCTGTCCGAATGCACATCTGAATCCCAAACAGAATCTCTAGTAAAATACGATCATTTGTGAAACAGGCAAATGACTGTCTCAGGGGCCCATTTCTCATTGTCAGACACATGTATGCAATGCTTTCACTGTGCATTGAGCAATAGGGATCAAAAACAGAATGGAAACAGACATGGAAACCAACGAGGATGGGATTTGAACCCATGCGTGCAAAGCACAATGGATTAGCAATCCATCGCCTTAACCACTCGGCCACCTCGTTAACAAAACTGGGCTGTCCCAACTGGGTTGGCGCGCTCCAGATGATCTTTTTCTTTTTTTTCCCTCGTACTCGAGGGTCATTTTCCTGTTCCACATGCGATTTCAACATTTTCCTTGGGAGATGTGAAGCCAGCAACCCACTGCTGTGGTTCAGTGGCCAGCGTGGAGTTCAGTGGCCCTGTTGTACACAGAAAGCACATTGAGCTCCTTGGACATGAAAAGTTCCAGATAAAAGCCATTTGTCATCCTTTCTCTTGGTGTCGATGTTGCTATTGTATGTAAAGGTGGCAACTTGCTCAGCGAGCAGGCGGAGCACACACCGAATGCAGATGTGTCTGAGTGGTGTGTCCAAGTGGCTGCAAAAGGACAGCACTCCCGGGGCACTGTGGCTTAGTTGGTTAAAGCGGCTGTCTAGTAAACAGGAGCCCCTGGGTCTGAATCCCAGCAGTGCCTTTTTTTGTTCTGTCTTCTCGAACAGAACTGGTCATTATGGACAACCGCCTACGGCTAGACTTAATTAAATGCAAGTATTCATTTCCTGTCTTTAACACGACTTGTTTTTCTTAAAATGGATGCAACTTGCAAAACATGAAATACAAACCTTGCTAATCAGCGCTAGCAGCTGGCAAAAAAAAAGAAGTCAGCAATTTTTTTTTTCTTTAACCTTAACCCTCCTAATGGAGACGAGTTAAACGACCGAGTCTATGCAGCTTAAACGGTGCGCACGTCGGGTTCTTAGCTGAAAGGGTGGTAAATCACGCTCACCCCAGTCCTTAATCTTTTAAAGAGGATACAAAATTGAACCTAGTCGCCACATCACATACATCCTGTTCAATGATAAAAAGGTAACATCTATCCTCGCTCCAGAGTAAATCTCACGTTGAGGGCATATTTTTTTTCACTTTACCGTGAATCGGGCTCGGCTGCACAGAGGAGAGAGCAGAGCAATGAGTTCACGGGGACAGGGGAGTCACACGCTGGTGGTTTGAATACGCGGAAGATCACTGAGGGATCCACAGTATATGGACCCTCCGTGCGCAATCAGTCCGCACTCCGGACTCTGAATCCTGCCATCCGAGTTAAGATCTCGGCAGAACCTGAAGCGCAGTTCCTTCTTAAAACGTAATCTGGTGAGCATTTCTAGAATCGTACTTGTATAGATGCAGCCTTTAATGTGTTGCTAGGTTAAAATTGATGACTTCTTGTATTTCAGTAGGCAACTGCCCTCTTGATTTCAGATTGAATTTCTTTATTACAGGGGCGCTTTTATGATGACAGATTCATGTTCAGGTACTTTGCTTGATGGAGGAAGCTCATTTCGGACTCTGTGATCTGCTCACCTGGAAAGGTCTGCTGTACTACTACAAGAGAGAAGTAGAGTCTGGAAGAAGGGACAATTTTATGATGCTTTGGAAGGTAGTTTTTTTTTCTTTGAAATCGAAATGAATCAGAATATCAGAGCAAAAGACAAACTCTTGGTTTGGTTTAAAGAGATATGGTTTTAAAACAGAAAATGTAGAAAACAGGTGTTTCTCACTTTTGGAAAAGAATGGACCGGGGGTATTTTACTAGTTGCAGTGCTGAGCTCACCGGGTTGCAGTCCTGCAGTGTTGCACCAGGGTCAGTGGTGCAATGGATAACACGTCTGACTACGGATCAGGAGATAGTAGGTTCGACTTCTGCCTGGCTCGGGTCGTTTTTAAACGCTTCAGGCTACTCCCTAAGTAGCCTGTGCTACTAACTGTATTGTAATCGTACCCAATAAGAGATTTCCTTCATGTAAATGAACTGCACCTGACAGCTTTAGAAAAACACCTGGGCTCAGTACGGTGCTGAGAGCTCAGCGTTGCTGTTGTTCTAATTAGCACGCACTGCATCGGCTATGAACCCGAACTTTTCAATTATTCCGATCAGTAAGTCAACACGTAGTCCACATGAAAGGTAGAAATATTCTCTTGTCTGTCTCTTGTTTGTATAGAACTGAATGTCACTGACAATGTACTGTTAGTTTTAATTGAAGAACGGCATTTGTGTTCAAATATACCAGACAAGTTTACGTAACTGCTCATGCGACACTCAGTTGTAATTAGTCAAGAAATAAAGTCGAACAGCTGCGGGTTTGATTCTGAACGTATGAGATTGCAGCGCCTTTTACTTCCATTGACAAATGATAGAGATTCGAAGAGAGATCCTTCAGACCAGCAAGCAAACCCACGGCTATTTCGGTTTTCTATCCAGGCAACGTTGGTGTCTGCAATAGCATACATGAAAGCGTGATGCAATTTCTGTGGCTACATTTGTTGCACGTCATGCACAGTAAGAGTGTTTCTAACACCAAATAAAAAGTCAACAATTAGCGATCACGCCTTCGCCTCAGTTAACCCACTGAAACCCTTGCTGTTAACAGTTCTTTACTGCGTGCTTTACGAGCACCTACATATCGTGTCGGTTCTTTCAGCTTTATTCATTAGGTTTTCAAAGGCATAAGTAGAGCACCAGAGGTGCGAACGCAGAATGTGTGGTAATCTGAAGAACTGCTTTCCATGGCAGCGGGTCCAAGCGATTTAGCGTTTTTATAGTACCGGGAAAGGAGAAGCGGCACTTTGCCTTTGCCGCGCAGGCACAAGGCGACGTGCGGCAGACGCCGGAGTCGGCAAGTTCCGAACCTGCGCGGGGAAGCCCCAACGCATTTCGAGTCCATCGCCTTAACCACTCGGCCATGCCAAAAGCGAGCTCGCTACCGCCGCATTCCTCCTATAATCTAACACGGAGTGCGAGGTGGCTGCGGAAACCTTTTTAAAGTCGCTCTCCGTTAAAAAAAAAAATACTGTAACGCAACGGGGGCTCAGGCGGGCGCCCTTGCCGCATCTGTTCGGCCCCATCCCGACTGGAGGCTCGAACCCGGGACTTCCACGTCTCTCTGCAGCGACCTAGCCCCGTGAGCTAAAGAGAGATCTCTCCACAGCCCAGTAGCTGTGGTCCTGCTATCACAGGGAAGGGCGGTGACGTCACCCGCTCTGGTACGCCGGCTCTTACACACACTGCTTGTCGGCCGTAAGCGTTACACTCTCCCCCGCTTAAATCGCCGTCCCCGGCGAAGGGCTATCCCATCCCACTTCTGACACCAATGTAACGCAACGGGGGCTCAGGCGGGCGCCCTTGCCGCATCTGGTCGGCCCAAAGTATAGGTGGCTCGAACCCGGGACTTCCGCGTCTCTCTGCAGCGACCTAGCCCCGTGAGCTAAAGAGAGATCTCTCCACAGCCCAGTAGCTGTGGTCCTGCTATCACAGGGAAGGGCGGTGACGTCACCCGCTCTGGTACGCCGGCTCTTACACACACTGCTTGTCGGCCGTAAGCGTTACAATACCTTTCACAAGATTCGTGCCGGCAGACAGACATGCCTCAGAGGGTTTAAGGCTGGCTTCACGTTCAAATGATAAAGTCCCCCAGTCCCGATGTCAAAATGCAACTTTGGCAGACAGAAAAAACATCAACAAATCACAAATGTGGAAAAGGATTTTACAAGCTGCACCACACTGCACTTTTAAAGCATTTACATTCGTGTTAGACGCAGGAATTGCCTTTGATTTGCGCGCTTACGAACGCCATGGAAAACGAAACAAAACTAAAGCCCTCAGCTCCTGCACTTGATTATAATGCCGTTACGTGTCGAAGCAGGAATTTACGTCATCCTACCACTGCAACACGGGGAATAGAGGGAAATGAGCACAATCCATGTGCATCTGGGGTTCATTTCTTATTTACATTTAATTCAAGGGAAAGGCTTGGGTCAGTTTCAGACGGCCTCCAACAGCGAGATTCAAGCGTCCCACCTTCAGCCCAATCTGCGCCGCCAGAACGCCAATGGCTCCTCTGGTCTCCGGGGTGCGGTTGTGACTCCGTAACCTAAAGTGTTGGTGGCAGACAAATGGAGACTAACAGGTGATGTCCTAGGACATGACTACATTGTGACACTCGGTGGGGATGGTGACCATTGCTTGGAAAAGAGTGCGAGGCCCCTTTAGAAAAACATTTTGTTAACAGGCATTCTGCCTCAGCCTAAACACCTATAGCTTGCAAAGCACATGCTATTAGACAGGCACCTCTGCAAGACCTTAAGAGTCTCTTAAACTAGTGATAGAAAGGTGTTCCCAATGGGCGATGTTCGGCTTTCAAATCATCTCTCCGTGGAAGCGCCGAGATGCAGCTGTTTAAGGCTTAGAAGCAGCTGACTGTTTCACTACCTAGCTGATCACTGTCAGTCAGGGAGCTCAGAGGTGAAAAGCCTGTCTGAGAGACAATTCGTCGTCGATCAGTTCAATATGTTCCGTACCAGCTCGGCGCACCTGAGATCATCTTGGTAGCCGTGTAGCTCAGATGAGTGAGAGCGTGTGTGTGTGTACCACCGTGATTGGATGCCGGTCCTTCTCAGGTCACAGTAAACCTTCTGCTGCCTAACTTCCCTAATTTTGGGGATCCCTTTGAAAAAGCAAAGGAAAAAAAAAACTGGCTCTCATCAGCGTGATTGACCCTACCCAGTGGCCTAATGGCTAAGACACTGGCCTCCTAAACCAGAGATTGTGGGTTTGAGTCCCATCTGGGGTGCTCCTGTCCCATTTTGAGCGTACAAATGTCCTTGTGATTTGCAAAGCTACAACCCCACCTTACTCAGTGAGCGTCTCTGCTTTTCTCTCACATACAGTTGGGAGAAAAACTTTTGTAAACAGCCCTTCGGAATGATGTGGATTTCTGCATGAATGGCTCCTAACATGTGATCTTATCTTTATCTAAGTCATAATAATTAATAAAGAGAGTCTGATTTAACAAACAACACACGCCCAACATTTGACATTGCTGTTTCTTTATTGACCAAATGGTTTAAACAATCAAGGTCATTGATGGAAAAAGTACGTGAACCCTTATATTAAGGAGCTAGTGGAACCTCCTTTATGACAAAAACCTCAATCCCCACTTTCTGTAGCGGCTGGTCAGACCTGAGCAGCGGTTAGGAGGTATTTTGGCCTATTCCTCTATGCAAAACTGTTTCAGTTCATGTATATTTTTGGGATGTCTTGCGCTGAACGGCCTGCTTCAGATCACGCCACAGCACTTCAATGGGATTGGGGTCAGGACTCTTACTTGGCCATCCCAAAATATGGAATTTCTTCTGTTTCAGCCACTCTGTTGTTGATGTACTCCTTTGTTTTTGTCATGCTGCATGACCCAGCGTCTTTCGAGTTTTAGATCACAGGCAGACACCCTGACATTCTGCTGTAGAATTTCCTGATACATCTTGGAATTCATCGGTCCCTCGATGATTGCAAGCCGTACAGCATCCGCCATGCTTCCCAGGTGGGATGAGGTTTTGGAGTTGGTATGCAGTGTTTTGTTATCTCCAAACATAACGCTGTGCACATTTACCAACAAGTTCAACTTTTGTCACGTCTGTCCACAGAACATTGTTCCAGGAGTTGCTGTGGAACATCCATGTGGTCTTTAGCAAACTTGAGAGGGGCAGTGGTGGTTTTTTTTGGGGGGAGAGCAGTGGTTTCCTCCGTGGTGACCTCGCATGATCACCACTCAGATTTCTGTTCAGATTTCTTCTTATGGTGGACTCATGGACACAGACGTAAGACAAAGTCAACCACCTGTTCGCTAGATCCCATACCCACTCAGCTAGTCAAAGATTCCCTCGAAGGACTGGCAGGACCTATAATTAGTATGATGAATGCATCGCTTGCGTCAGGCGTTGTACCTGATCAATTTAAGGTAGCGGTTGTTAGACCGCTCCTTAAGAAGTCAAATTTGGATCCACAAGTTCTTAACAACTACAGGCCTGTCTCAAAGGTCCCATTTCAATCTAAGTTTTGAGAGAATAGTTGTTGCCCAACGTCAATCGTATCTGGATTCAAATAATATACTTGAGAAATTTCAGTCTGGTTTCTGAAACAGCATTAACAAGAGCCTTAAATGATATTCTCTTAGCTACTGATGCGCGGAATGCAACAGTGCTAGGTTGCAACAGTGCTAGGAATGCAAACGTTAGGTTGCGCTTCTTCATGCTGCATGGTCGGCATGAGTGGAGCTTTTTAAACGTCTGTACTTAGTGCGCCTCATAAGAAATCGTTTGTCCCCGTTCAAAAGAGATTGTGCGATGTCCTGCAGCGTTCGCAAAGCAAACCTTTGACAGTTTGAAAAGAGGAATTTATTCTGCTTCCTGTGCGTGCAGTAGTTACAAAGTTGAACGTCTTTACACGATCTGCTGCAGTTTTCAGTGGGCGGGCTTTGTCAGATGGCTTGGAAAAACGCACTGTGTTTCGGCTCGGGAAACATCATGAGCAGTGTCCTGCATGTTTTCTGTGTATAGCTGTCTTTTAACGCATACAGAATTCATTCGAAATCATTGATTTCTCCAATTAACAAAGGTCCCTTAAAGGATGAGTCAAAGTAACGTCTAATCGGATTAGTTTCCTTAGAGCTGGTTTAGAGTTTGCTCAAGAGTTTACCTTTCACAGATGCGCAAAGAAGAATGTTGGCGGTGCCCGCTTCAAGGCGCCTTACAGCTGTAGGGTGTGATTCGAGACGATTCGTGGCGTGTGCTCGTTCCCATATACCGTATACCCCGGGGTGCAGTGCTAGGATGACGTATAATACCGCTTGGGCAAGTAACGGCGTTATACGCAAGTGCGGGACGTGAGGGTTTTCGTTTGTTCGTTTTGTTTTGCTCTGCTTTGCTTTGTTTTGCTTTCCATCGCGTTGGTAAGAGCGTAAATAAAAAGGCGATTCCTGCGTCTACCACTAATGTAAGAGCTATTTCAAGTGCGACGTGGTGCGGCTTTTCAAATGCTTGTGGGCATTTCTCTGTTGTTGATTCTTTTTTTGTGTGTAACAAAGTGGCATTTTCATGTCCGGACGGGGAGACTTTATCATTCCGACATGAAGCCACCCTTAAGTCCTCTGAGGCGTGTCTGTCTGCAAGGCTTATATTTTGGAAATGTTTTTTTGAAACGGAGAACGACTTTGAAATAGGCTTCCGCCGGCGCCTCGCGATCCAGGTAAGATTGTAGCAAGAACGCAGCGGCAGTGGGGCTTGCTGTAGTCGTGGCCAAGTGGTTAAGGCGATGGACTAGAAATCCATTGGGGTCTCCCCGCGCAGTTTCGAATCTTGCCGACTGCGTTATCCGCCTCCAGTCGGTGTGTTTCGGCGCAAGCAAAGAAGCGTGCCTCTTTGCTGTTCCTGGTGGTTTTAAAACGCCCAATCGCTTGTACCCGCTGCCTTGGAAATAAGTTCTTCAGCGTCCGCGAATGGCATTTTGCAGCTGGAAGCAGATGTCGACGCGTTTTGCACAGAGCACCAAAAAAGCGTCTTTTTTGAAGGCCCAAGCACTGAGCATTGGTGGTTCAGTGGTAGAATTCTCGCCTGCCACGCCGGAGGCTCGGGTTCGATTCCCGGCCAATGCAGTGGCTTTTGCAGCGAGCGGCTCCATCACTTGCATCCCCTTGCAACTCGCAACTCAAAAAACCCACTGAAGCTAAGCAGGTGTGAGCCAGGTCAGTACCCGGATGAGGGTGAGCTACAGGGGAAAACAAAGCTTCCAGCTGGAAGCGGTGTTAATGGTGCCAGCGGTGGGGCGCTCACCCTGAGGTCTGTGCGGGTCCCAATGCCCCAGTATAGTGACGGAGATGCTGTGTTGTAAAAGGGCGCTGTCTTTTGGATGAGACGTAAAACCGAGGTCACAGCGCTCTGTGGTCATTCAAAATGACCACCAAAACCTTTGACAAAAGCTCTTGGTAATTGATGGTCTTCAATAATGCTTCTCCTTTAGGTACATTTTAAATCAGCTGAAAAATGCTGTGAAATGGGGGGGCACTTCAGGCCAGTGTAGGATTTGGGTTACAAGAACCATGAAACTGCACGAGAAAGCCCGTACACTGAATTACACGGCTTTCTATTCAAAGGAGGACAAAAGAAATTCCCTGAGTTCGATTTTTTGCAGCACAGAGAGGAGCACTGTTGCGAGGCCGGTTAGCTCAGTTGGTTCGAGCGTGGTGCTAATAACGCCAAGGTCACGGGTTCGAGCCCCGTACTGGCCAGGTCCTTTTCTCCTCTCTTACCAAAGCTGTTAGGTTCCTTTCCGTGGTGAGAGGGGTTGTCATGCAACGCTGCCACATAGTGCCGACAGACAAGAGTGTTGCGGGAGAAGAGAAAAGTGTTTGAAGATTTAAGAGTGTCTTAGGTGGAGCCAAAATCAAGTGTCACAAATACAAGTGGTTGGATTTCCAATGTTTAATATGGTAAAAATAAGCGGAAGTTATCTGCCGGTCCGGCACAGTCTGCCATGCTTTTGTCATATACTGTAAAGTGGTGTCGAACTGGGTGTCGAACTGGAGCCTCACCATTTGCATATGTGAGGCTCCAGTTATACATCGAGTGTCACATTAAATGACAAAAATGAAGAGAGTTAAAGCAGCTGGAGAGGTTTTCTTACAACTTTTGAGCTGACACAGTTTTGGAAAATGTTTCCTTCACGCTGCACTGTACAACATAGGCAGCCAAGAGTCTCCAAAACAAAACAGAATTGACAGATAGGAGAAAATTCCCACTCATCCTGAAGTTCCCAAAATCCAGCACTGAGCGTAAACAAAGTGTCTAAGTAGCGTGGGAATGCTAAACCTAACCCTAGCTGGAGTTTGAGCAATCCAGCACTGAGCATAAAAAGATGAGTCAAAGTAACGTCTAATCGGATTAGTTTCCTTAGAGCTGGTTCAGAGTTTGTTCAACAGTTTACCTTTCACACATGCGCAAAGAAGAATGTTGGGGGTGCACGCTTCAAGGCACCTTACAGCTGTAGGGAGTGATTCGAGACAATTCGTGGCGTGTGCTCGTTCCCATATACCGTACGCCCCGGGGTGCAGTGCTAGGATGATGTACAATACCGCTTGGGCACGTAACGGCGTTATACGCAAGGTTTTCGTTTGTTCGTTTTGTTTTGCTCTGCTTTGCTTTGTTTTGCTTTCCATCGCGTTGGTAAGAGCGTAAATAAAAAGGCGATTCCTGCGTCTACCACTAATGTAAGAGCTATTTCAAGTGCGACGTGGTGCGGCTTTTCAAATGCTTGTGGGCATTTCTCTGTTGTTGATTCTTTTTTTGTGTGTAACAAAGTGGCATTTTCATGTCCGGACGGGGAGACTTTATCATTCCGACATGAAGCCACCCTTAAGTCCTCTGAGGCGTGTCTGTCTGCAAGGCTTGTATTTTGGAAATGTTTTTTTGAAACGGAGAACGACTTTGAAATAGGCTTCCGCCGGCGCCTCGCGATCCAGGTAAGATTGTAGCAAGAACGCAGCGGCAGTGGGGCTTGCTGTAGTCGTGGCCGAGTGGTTAAGGCGATGGACTAGAAATCCATTGGGGTCTCCCCGCGCAGGTTCGAATCCTGCCGACTACGTTATCCGCCTCCAGTCGGTGTGTTTCGGCGCAAGCAAAGAAGCGCGCCTCTTTGCTGTTCCTGGTGGTTTTAAAACGCCCAATCGCTTGTACCCGCTGCCTTGGAAATAAGTTCTTCAGCGTCCGCGAATGGCATTTTGCAGCTGGAAGCAGATGTCGACGCGTTTTGCACAGAGCACCAAAAAAGCGTCTTTTTTGACGGCCCAGGCACTGAGCATTGGTGGTTCAGTGGTAGAATTCTCGCCTGCCACGCGGGAGGCTCGGGTTCGATTCCCGGCCAATGCAGTGGCTTTTGCAGCGAGCGGCTCCATCACTTGCATCCCCTTGCAACTCGCAACTCAAAAAACCCACTGAAGCTAAGCAGGTGTGAGCCAGGTCAGTACCCGGATGAGGGTGAGCTACAGGGAAAAACAAAGCTTCCAGCTGGAAGCGGTGTTAATGGTGCCGGCGGTGGGGCGCTCACCCTGAGGTCTGTGCGGGTCCCAATGCCCCAGTATAGTGACGGAGATGCTGTGTTGTAAAAGGGCGCTGTCTTTTGGATGAGATGTAAAACCGAGGTCACAGCGCTCTGTGGTCATTCAAAATGACCACCAAAACCTTTGACAAAAGCTCTTGGTAATTGATGGTCTTCAATAATGCTTCTCCTTTAGGTACATTTTAAATCAGCTGAGAAATGCTGTGAAATGGGGGGGCACTTCAGGCCAGTGTAGGATTTGGGTTACAAGAACCATGAAACTGCACGAGAAAGCCCGTACACTGAATTACACGGCTTTCTATTCAAAGGAGGACAAAAGAAATTCCCTGAGTTCGATTTTTTGCAGCACAGAGAGGAGCACTGTTGCGAGGCCGGTTAGCTCAGTTGGTTCGAGCGTGGTGCTAATAACGCCAAGGTCACGGGTTCGAGCCCCGTACTGGCCAGGTCCTTTTCTCCTCTCTTACCAAAGCTGTTAGGTTCCTTTCCGTGGTGAGAGGGGTTGTCATGCAACGCTGCCACATAGTGCCGACAGACAAGAGTGTTGCGGGAGAAGAGAAAAGTGTTTGAAGATTTAAGAGTGTCTTAGGTGGAGCCAAAATCAAGTGTCACAAATACAAGTGGGAGGATTTCCAATGTTTAATATGGTAAAAATAAGCGGAAGTTATCTGCCGGTCCGGCACAGTCTGCCATGCTTTTGTCATATACTGTAAAGTGGTGTCGAACTGGGTGTCGAACTGGAGCCTCACCATTTGCATATGTGAGGCTCCAGTTATACATCGAGTGTCACATTAAATGACAAAAATGAAGAGAGTTAAAGCAGCTGGAGAGGTTTTCTTACAACTTTTGAGCTGACACAGTTTTGGAAAATGTTTCCTTCACGCTGCACTGTACAACATAGGCAGCCAAGAGTCTCCAAAACAAAACAGAATTGACAGATAGGAGAAAATTCCCACTCATCCTGAAGTTCCCAAAATCCAGCACTGAGCGTAAACAAAGTGTCTAAGTAGCGTGGGAATGCTAACCCTAACCCTAGCTGGAGTTTGAGCAATCCAGCACTGAGCGTAAAAAGATGAGTCAAAGTAACGTCTAATCGGATTAGTTTCCTTAGAGCTGGTTCAGAGTTTGTTCAACAGTTTACCTTTCACACATGCGCAAAGAAGAATGTTGGGGGTGCACGCTTCAAGGCGCCTTACAGCTGTAGGGAGTGATTCGAGACGATTCGTGGCGTGTGCTCGTTCCCATATACCGTACGCCCCGGGGTGCAGTGCTAGGATGATGTACAATACCGCTTGGGCACGTAACGGCGTTATACGCAAGGTTTTCGTTTGTTCGTTTTGTTTTGCTCTGCTTTGCTTTGTTTTGCTTTCCATCGCGTTGGTAAGAGCGTAAATAAAAAGGCGATTCCTGCGTCTACCACTAATGTAAGAGCTATTTCAAGTGCGACGTGGTGCGGCTTTTCAAATGCTTGTGGGCATTTCTCTGTTGTTGATTCTTTTTTTGTGTGTAACAAAGTGGCATTTTCATGTCCGGACGGGGAGACTTTATCATTCCGACATGAAGCCACCCTTAAGTCCTCTGAGGCGTGTCTGTCTGCAAGGCTTGTATTTTGGAAATGTTTTTCTGAAACGGAGAACGACTTTGAAATAGGCTTCCGCCGGCGCCTCGCGATCCAGGTAAGATTGTAGCAAGAACGCAGCGGCAGTGGGGCTTGCTGTAGTCGTGGCCGAGTGGTTAAGGCGATGGACTAGAAATCCATTGGGGTCTCCCCGCGCAGGTTCGAATCCTGCCGACTACGTTATCCGCCTCCAGTCGGTGTGTTTCGGCGCAAGCAAAGAAGCGCGCCTCTTTGCTGTTCCTGGTGGTTTTAAAACGCCCAATCGCTTGTACCCGCTGCCTTGGAAATAAGTTCTTCAGCATCCGCGAATGGCATTTTGCAGCTGGAAGCGGATGTCGACGCGTTTTGCACAGAGCACCAAAAAAGCGTCTTTTTTGAAGGCCCAGGCACTGAGCATTGGTGGTTCAGTGGTAGAATTCTCGCCTGCCACGCGGGAGGCTCGGGTTCGATTCCCGGCCAATGCAGTGGCTTTTGCAGCGAGCGGCTCCATCACTTGCATCCCCTTGCAACTCGCAACTCAAAAAACCCACTGAAGCTAAGCAGGTGTGAGCCAGGTCAGTACCCGGATGAGGGTGAGCTACAGGAAAAAACAAAGCTTTCAGCTGGAAGCGGTGTTAATGGTGCCGGCGGTGGGGCGCTCACCCTGAGGTCTGTGCGGGTCCCAATGCCCCAGTATAGTGATGGAGATGCTGTGTTGTAAAAGGGCGCTGTCTTTTGGATGAGATGTAAAACCGAGGTCACAGCGCTCTGTGGTCATTCAAAATGACCACCAAAACCTTTGACAAAAGCTCTTGGTAATTGATGGTCTTCAATAATGCTTCTCCTTTAGGTACATTTTAAATCAGCTGAAAAATGCTGTGAAATGGGGGGGCACTTCAGGCCAGTGTAGGATTTGGGTTACAAGAACCATGAAACTGCACGAGAAAGCCCGTACACTGAATTACACGGCTTTCTATTCAAAGGAGGACAAAAGAAATTCCCTGAGTTCGATTTTTTGCAGCACAGAGAGGAGCACTGTTGTGAGGCCGGTTAGCTCAGTTGGTTCGAGCGTGGTGCTAATAACGCCAAGGTCACGGGTTCGAGCCCCGTACTGGCCAGGTCCTTTTCTCCTCTCTTACCAAAGCTGTTAGGTTCCTTTCCGTGGTGAGAGGGGTTGTCATGCAACGCTGCCACATAGTGCCGACAGACAAGAGTGTTGCGGGAGAAGAGAAAAGTGTTTGAAGATTTAAGAGTGTCTTAGGTGGAGCCAAAATCAAGTGTCACAAATACAAGTGGGAGGATTTCCAATGTTTAATATGGTAAAAATAAGCGGAAGTTATCTGCCGGTCCGGCACAGTCTGCCATGCTTTTGTCATATACTGTAAAGTGGTGTCGAACTGGAGCCTCACCATTTGCATATGTGAGGCTCCAGTTATACATCGAGTGTCACATTAAATGACAAAAATGAAGAGAGTTAAAGCAGCTGGAGAGGTTTTCTTACAACTTTTGAGCTGACACAGTTTTGGAAAATGTTTCCTTCACGCTGCACTGTACAACATAGGCAGCCAAGAGTCTCCAAAACAAAACAGAATTGACAGATAGGAGAAAATTCCCACTCATCCTGAAGTTCCCAAAATCCAGCACTGAGCGTAAACAAAGTGTCTAAGTAGCGTGGGAATGCTAACCCTAACCCTAGCTGGAGTTTGAGCAATCCAGCACTGAGCGTAAAAAGATGAGTCAAAGTAACGTCTAATCGGATTAGTTTCCTTAGAGCTGGTTCAGAGTTTGTTCAACAGTTTACCTTTCACACATGCGCAAAGAAGAATGTTGGGGGTGCATGCTTCAAGGCGCCTTACAGCTGTAGGGAGTGATTCGAGACGATTCGTGGCGTGTGCTCGTTCCCATATACCGTACGCCCCGGGGTGCAGTGCTAGGATGATGTACAATACCGCTTGGGCACGTAACGGCGTTATACGCAAGGTTTTCGTTTGTTCGTTTTGTTTTGCTCTGCTTTGCTTTGTTTTGCTTTCCATCGCGTTGGTAAGAGCGTAAATAAAAAGGCGATTCCTGCGTCTACCACTAATGTAAGAGCTATTTCAAGTGCGACGTGATGCGGCTTTTCAAATGCTTGTGGGCATTTCTCTGTTGTTGATTCTTTTTTTGTGTGTAACAAAGTGGCATTTTCATGTCCGGACGGGGAGACTTTATCATTCCGACATGAAGCCACCCTTAAGTCCTCTGAGGCGTGTCTGTCTGCAAGGCTTGTATTTTGGAAATGTTTTTTTGAAACGGAGAACGACTTTGAAATAGGCTTCGACTCGGGGGCTTTTCCACGGTCTGTGTGAGGAGGGGCGGGTGTGTCCAGCAGCTTATCGAGCGGAAGCCTGGGGCGGCGGAGAGCTGTGATCGTGCAGACCTTGAGGTGTCACCTCTTTGTCTGCTTTCCCGCCTTCCCTCCGCCCAAGCTCTGCTCCAAAGTAGCCCGGCAACCCCTCACACCTGCACGTGTCACAACCTAAGGTGTGGTCATGAGACACCCATGGGGTGTTGTTCTGTTCTTGCTAATTGTTTCCTGCCCGTCGCAGGCAGGAGTCCATGCGAGGAAGATGCGCTGGACAGAGCTCAGAGGGCGCACCTGGGTGGCTTTCCTTCTGAGTGACGTTCCTGCAACACTCTCCCGCTACTCTTGGTGCGCTCATGCCGCAACACAGGAAGGCTGGAGCAGGTGGCTGTGGGCTCTGTGCACCGCCGAAATAGCTCAGCTGGGAGAGCGTTAGACTGAAGATCTAAAGATCCCGGGTTTCGGTGTTTTGTTTCATCGCGCCCTTTGTTCCTCTCTCCAGCGCCCCCTGCCTAAAGTGACGCGTCCCTTTCTCAGCCCGAAACGCAAGCGAGACACCAGCAGCAGTCCCTGCAGGTTTCCGTGGTGTAGCGGCTATCACGTTCGCCTAACACGCGAAAGGTCCCCGGTTCGAGACCGGGCGGAAACAGCCTCGTTTTGCACGCTCCTGTACTTCACAGAGGTATTGAGCGACCGGTCATTTGTTCCCAATGTATTTCCGGTGCCTTCATGCACTCTTGTACCAAACGCACGTTCCTTCTGTATGCGGAGCCGATCATTTGCAATTGGGCTGTGCCGACAGATCAGGACGAGCTCTGTCGGCTCAATAGCAGCGCAGGACCTGCAAGAACAACAGAAAGATTAGCATCCAGCGGGGGCTTCTTAGTGAGCCCAAGATCTCATCAAGAATCGGCTCCAGCAACAGGGCTGGGCGCATTGTTCCATTCTCCGACCACTCTCGGTGTAAACAAGTCCCTCCTGGTCTCTGCTTGAATTGCACTTTCCTGCGTTTGCTTTGGTGTAACTGGCTTCCCCTGCATGGGCGAATGTGAAGAAGATCCTTAGTAAGTCATTGAAGAAACCCGAGAAGAGGTCGGAGTGGTCTCTGTCGTTCATCAACGATCCAGTCAGGCAGTACTCCTCTGTAAAGCGCCGTTCGTTCACATCAATTGGCTTTTTTTTGCCTTCATTCGTGCAAGTAGTAAAAGCAGACGCCCCTATTCTGCCGTGACCCGGATTCGAACCGGGGTTGTTGCGGCCACAACACAAAGTACTGACCACTATACGATCACGGCGAGTTACCGATACACACGTGGCAGGGCGGAAAAGGCTGTGCTCTCTTCGTGTGACATAATTCGGGAAAGTCCTGACGTTGCATTTCAACTGAGCCCCAGTATACATCGACCCTTCGACACTCTGAGTGACAGCTCTCTTGCGTGTTTTCTCATATTTATGTAGTTTGCTTGCATGATGCCCGGAACAGCAGGGTTGTGCACTCCCATATGGTCTAGCGGTTAGGGTTCCTGGTTTTCACCCAGGCGGCCCGGGTTCGACTCCCGGTATGGGAACGTGTCAATTTTGCCTCCTGCTTTCCAAAAGATCAGCACTGTGTACGAAGGAGCCGCATTAAAACTACTCAACGTGCAAAACGTGCGAGAAGAGGGGGCGCTTGTTTCCAGCCGAAACTTCACGCGTGTGAGACGAGCTGACCATCGCTGCAGGAGGTGGGAGGGTCACTCTGGTAGACAGGGCTGACCTTCGGCAATAGGATTTATACTCTCCAAGATGATATTTGCACTTTCTGGAGAGGCGATTTTCTCCACTTCAGTAGCCCGATTTCGTCGATTGCGTGGAGAGGGCTGTAGAATGTGGCGCCGTCTTTCCTGCTCCGTCCATGACAGGCGTGCTGGTCTCTGGAGAGAGAGCATGGTCCATCAGCGCATCCCAATAAAGGCACTGGAAGCAGCTGAATCGCATTGGTGAAGCTCAGCGCTGGGCCGCTGGGCACATCTGACCACAGTTTCCGTAGTGTAGTGGTTATCACGTTTGCCTCACACGCGAAAGATCCCCGGATTGAAACCGGGAGGAAACAGACCAGACTTCTTCTGTCGCCACGCACAAAAGGGGATTGGGGATTCGCCTAGTGCTGTGATCGAACAGACCCACTCACCTCTTAGTGTGGCGGGATCTGCACAGTGCATGTCGCAGCGCATCCTGCTTTCACTTCAATGCGCGTCCTGACGTACCCCGGTCTCCCGCGTGACAGGTGGGGACAGGTGACAGGTCCACGTGACAGGTCCTATACTAACGAGGAAGACATCGCTCTCTCCGACCCCCGGCATCGTGTCCCGACCCACCGTGCTGGAAGCCGACTCGTGCTGTGATTCCTTTACGGAGCAGAAATGACAACCGAGGAGCCGAGAGATCATTTCAGCATTTCGCGTCTGAACGGAAAACACAAACGACCAACTCGGAATGATTTGCCTTTGACGCTTATCAAAGCGTTCTTTGTGCATCGAACAGACCCACTCACCTCTTAGTGTGGCGGGATCTGCACAGTGCATGTCGCAGCGCTCCCTGCTTTCACTTCAATGTGCTTCCTGATGTTGAGTCGTGTGCCGTGCGGAGGCTCTGAAAGCGAGAGCAATGAAAAGGTGCACGACACTGTGAAATAAACATTAATAAACGCATATATAACGTCGAAAACACATCTAACACTAGGAGTATACAGCACTCTGCACAGTGTACGAAGTAAATTATTTTCGCAGTAATTAATTATATTTACTATATTTATTATACACGTGTAAATTAATTACTGCGAAAATAATTTACTTCGTACATTGTGCAGAGTGCCGTATACTCCTAGTGTTAGATGTGTTTTCGACGTTATATATGCATTTATTAATGTCGTCGATTTTACGGTTGCAATTCGACGTTGATTATACGTCGAGGCGACGTATATATACGTATAACCTTATTTTCGCCGTGAATATACGTATATTCGACGAATCAATGCCCACAGCTTGGCATACAAGGGTTTTGCGGAGGGGTCTTGCCACCTGCCTGAAAAAAAAAACAGTAAAATGTTTGAGTGCCTATAGAGTTTCTATTTTTATTTTCTTGAGAAAAGTTGATACCATTTCCTGGAAACCCCGTCTCCCATCAGTGCGCGGTGCCCGGGGAAAAATCTGTAGGGGGGCGTCTGAAATTCTGAGCGGGGGTGATATTTCGGTTGAAACGGAGCTGTACGGTGCAGCTACCCAAATGAAATCTCGCAGCTATGCCATTGATTAGTGCTTCATGATAGAAGATATCGACTAGCAATCTGGTATTTGCGATGAAGTTCAGTTTCACATTTTTCGTCACTCTCACTGGAGAGTATTGCCTGGAGCGAAAAGTACCATAAGCGTTCATTTTTGCAGCTACATGGACGTTCTGAATCGTTAAGAAAAAATGTTGTAAAACCAACAGAAAGCACAGACTGCTATAACTAGTCCTAGTTATATAACGATTTTAAGTATAATGATAAACTACTGCAAGGAATCGGTCCACCTGAGCAAACAGGATCGTAATGTTGACACTCAATAACGACACTGATATGTGCAGTTCCTGGACGGATAGCCCTCCTGCCCATCAAACAGACTGAGTGACTGTTCGTGTCATTTAGTGTTGTCTGACCATTGACAAAGTACAACTATTTTTTTAGGGCGCAAATTAAGTTAGGTAAATCTTTTTGCCCAAAACTGAAGGGGCGACATTCCCCCCTCCCCCCGTGATGCCAGGCCTGTCCCCATCCTATTCCATAATGTCATTATATATAATACCATACAACAGTGACCGATCCTTACTAACTACATGCGTTAAAATTGCACATCAGCTCATAGCAGGGGGCACATAGCCGCGATGTATTTTCAATGTTATATTTCAACCATAATATCGACAACATTAATAAACGCATACGTTGAGAAAATATCGAACCCAGCATATTTTCCGCTTATATACCACAATGCATTGCTAGTATTCGTTGGTCACCATTTTGGACACGTTTTTCAAATGTAGAAGTATATCCGCAAATATCTCAGCAATCCTCTTTTGACGAGTAAGTATGAACAATAATAATACTATCTGAATACATACAGATCTTTCTTAATATTATTTTGATTAAAATAGTACGTGAATAAGCAAAAAATGGCACATAAAATAGTGTGAATGGGGAAGATGACACAAAATCGTTTTGCCGTTTCTCTATTCTTATTCTATGTTGTACTTTCAAACTTTGGGTACTCTTTAATTAGGACAGACTTTATTGCTCAACTGCTATGATGCAAGCTAAATTTTATACATTTATTTCAGTTTTGAGCTTAGTAAACCGTTCATTTTTTAGATTATACTAAAGAAGATATTAATCATCATTTATTTGGGAAGTAATATTATATAATTTTCTCCTAGCTGCGGTGCTGAAGTCCCACCCTACATCAACAGAAAAAGAAATAAAGGACCATGCAATGTGTTACTTGAAGAATGCATATGCAAGGCAGGGGGCCAGGAGATCTGGACACTGAAAATAATAGGTTTTTGGTTCTAACTGTTAGGACAATTAGACAGGGTTTGCAAATAGTGGACAAAAATCATCTTAACTTCCATTGTAATATTTTTTTTTCTTGGAAATATAGAAGTTGTACATTTTAAAATGTATATTTGAATCAAAATGTGGTTTTGAGTTAGTGTGTTAATGTAATTAGTTTTGTGTTTGTCATTACTATACTGTATATTGCCATGTTACCAGAATTTGTAGCTGAAGTTCAAGACTAGTTGTGTTTTTTATGATTATTGCCCATATGTTGATTGTTGATTGATTGTATACAATGTATAATTTGAAATACATGTTTCAGGTGTGAATGTGTATTTTCAGAATACATTTCTAAATCTAATCATTGGCTTGGTTTACTTGTTTCTACACCTATAAAACCTATCTTTGATGTATAATAGACCTCTACCCATATACGTATAATAGACCTCTAACCATATACGTATAATAGACCTCTAAAGTTATCCGTATAATAGACCTCTAACCATATACGTATAACAGACCTCTAACCATATACGTATAATAGACCTCTAAAGTTATCCGGAACTCCAACCATATATGTATAATAGTCCTCTAAATTTATCCGTATAAT
This sequence comes from Lepisosteus platostomus, assembly GCF_059453375.1. NCBI lineage: Eukaryota > Metazoa > Chordata > Actinopteri > Semionotiformes > Lepisosteidae > Lepisosteus > Lepisosteus platostomus. The sequence goes on along the minus strand of NW_028291515.1, from coordinate 19,036 downwards.
AGAACTCCAACCATTTATGTATAATGAACGTCTAAACATAGACGTATAATTGACGTATAACTTTAGACGTATATTAGAATTTCATTCTAGACGAATTGTAGACCACATTTAGACGTCTAAGGTATGCGTTTAATAGACGTATATTATACGTCTTTTGCCCACTGGGTGGGCTCCAGATGCACATGGAAGAAATCAAGTGTTTCATCCGAGCTGTTTCAAAGACTGCCCAAGAGCTTTCCTTTCACAGAGGCGCAACGATTAATGATGGGGGTGCACCCTTCAATGCGCCTTACGACTCTAGGGAGTGATTGAGACGATTCGTAGCGTGTGCTCATTTCTCTCTATTCCCCGTGTTGCAGTGGTAGGAAGACGTAAATTACTGCTTCGACACGTAACGGCATTATAATCAAGTGCAGGAGCTGAGGGCTTTAGTTTAGTTTCGTTTTCCATGGCGTTCGTAAGCGCGCAAATCAAAGGCAAGTCCTGCGTCTAACACGAACGTAAATGCTTTTGAAAGTGCAGTGTGGTGCAGCTTGTAAAATCCTTGTCCACATTTGTGGTTTGTTGATGTTTGTTCTGTCTGACAACGTTGCATTTTGACATCCGGACGGGGGGACTTTATCATTTGAACGTGAAGCCAGCCTTAAACCCTCTGAGGCGTGTCTGTCTGCCGGCACGTATCTTGTGAAAGGTATTTTTTTTTTAACGGAGAGCAACTTTAAAAAGGTTTCCGCAGCCACCTCGCAGTCCGTGTTTGATTATAGGAGGAATGCGGCGGCGGCGGCGGGCTCGCTTTTGTCGTGCTCGAGTGGTTAAGGCGATGGGCTCGAAATGCGTTGGGGCTTCCCCGCGCAGGGTCGAAACCTGCCGACTCCGGCGTCTGCCGCACGTTACCTTGTGCCTGCGAGGCAGAGGCTAAGTGCCGCTTCTCCTTTCCTGGTACTATAAGAACGCTAAATCGCTTGGCCCTGCTGCCATGGAAATACATTCTTCAGATAACCACACATTTTGCGTTCGCACCTCTGGTGCTCTACTTATGCCTTTGAAAACCTAATGAATACAGCTGAAAGAACCGACACAATATGTAGGTGCTCGTAAAGCACGCAGTAAAGAACTGTTAACAGCAAGGGTTTCAGTGGGTTAACTGAGGAGAAGGCGTGATCGCTAATTGTTGACTTTTTATTTGGTGTTAGAAACACTCTTACTGTGCATGACGTGCAACAAATGTAGCCACAGAAATTGCATCACGCTTTCATGTATGCTATTGCAGACACCAACGTTGCCTAGATAGAAAACCGAAATAGCCGTGGGTTTGCTTGCTGGTCTGAAGGATCTCTCTTCGAATCTCTGTCATTTGTCAATGGAAGTAAAAGGCGCTGAAATCTCATACGTTCAGAATCAAACCCGCAGCTGTTGTTCGACTTTATTTCTTGACTAATTACAACTCAGTGTCGTATGAGCAGTTACGTAAATGGTATATTTGAACACAAATGCCGTTCTTCAATTAAAACTAACAGTACATTGTCAGGGACATTCAGTTCTATACAAACAAGAGACAGACAAGAGAATATTTCTACCGTTCATGTGGACTACGTGTTGACTTACTGATCGGAATAATTGAAAAGTTCGGGTTCATAGCCGATGCAGTGCGTGCTAATTAGAACAGCAAAGCTGAGCTCTCAGCACCGTACTGAGCCCAGGTGTTTTTCTAAAGCTTTCAGGTGCAGTTCCTTTACATGAAGGGAATCTCTTACTGGGTACTCTTACAATGCAGGAAGTAGCACAGACTACTTAGGGAGTAGCCCGATGCGTTTAAAAACAACCCGAGCCAGGCAGGAGTCGAACTTACAATCTCCTGATCCGTAGTCAGACACGTTATCCAGTGTGATACTGCAGGACTGTAACCCAGTGAGATCAGCACTGCAACTAGTAAAATATTACCCCCAGTCCATTCTTTTCCAAAAGTGAGAAACACCTGTTTTCTACATTTTGTCTGTTTTAAAACCATATCTCTTTAAACCAAACCAAGAGTCTGTCTTTTGCACTGATATTCTGATTCATTTCGATTTCAAAGAAAAAAAAAACATTATCTTCCAAAGCATCATAAAATTGTCCCTTCCTCCAGACTCTACGTCTCTCTTGTAGTAGTACAGCAGACCTTTCCAGGTGAGCAGATCACAGAGTCCGAAATGAGCTTCCTCCATCAAGCAAAGTACCTGAACATGACTCTGTCATCATAAAAGCGCCCCTGTAATAAAGAAATTAAATCCGAAATCAAGAGGGCAGCACAGTGGGCAAAAGACGTATAATATTCGTCTATTAAACGCATACCTTAGACGTCTAAATGTTGTCTGCAATTTGTCTAGAATCTCTGCACAGTGTTCGAAGTAAATTATTTTCGCAGTAATAAATTTACACGTGTATAATAAATATAGTAAATATAATAAATTTATTACTGCGAAAATAATTTACTTCGAACACTGTGCAGAGTGCCGTATACTCCTAGTTGCGGCACACACGATACATACAGTAAAAAGCCTCAGGCACTGTGTTAGATGTGTTTTCGATGTTATATATGCGTTTATTCATGTCGTCGATTTTATGGTTGCAATTCGACGTTGATTATACGTCGAGGCGACGTATATATACGTATAGCCGTATTTTCGCTGTAAATATACGTATATTCGACGAATCAATGCCCACTGGGAAGGCGCATTGAAGGGTGCACCCCCATCATTAATCGTTGCGCCTCTGTGAAAGGAAAGCTCTTGAGCAGTCTTTGAAACAGCTCGGATGAAACACTTGATTGCTTCCATGTGCATCTGGAGCCCATTTCTTATTTTCACTTCACGCCGCCCAAAGCATTTCTAAAACAGGAGATTCGCATTTGGGAATGCGCCCTGCCCTACAAATAAAACAGGTCTGCGGGTCTGAAAGCTGCTCCACGGAAAACAGTTCTGTTGCGCTTTTGATCAAAGGGAGATTCGCTGTTCTTACTTTTTGATGACATAACACCCAAAGGGGCTTCTTTGGAGCTGGATTCCAACCAGCATCCTAAAGTTTCTTGGCGGTATCCTTTACAGTACTCTGTTCGGTCGACAAGGGACAGAAGGGGGCAGCTTTCCTCACACATACAGTGCAATGTACTGTAGTGTTCCCCTTCATTGAATTCGCAGTTCTGCATCAGACATCTAACTCGTTTCCTTAGCTTGGATTTAAGCCACGAAGCAGGCTTCTACTGTATAAACGTCTAGAGGAATCACAAACTATTTGAGAGGCCACCATCCCAGGGGGAACTTACAAAGTCTATCCCTATGCACCTAGCGCAGTCTCTCAAGAGACTGTCAAAAATCGCTTTCTCCGTTTGCGTTGCAAGTAAGTGGAAACGCGGTCTCAACCCAGAGCCACTTGGCAGCAGTGGCACGTAAATACTGTTACTGTCACTGCTCGATACCGACGTTAGCCTACTATACCATGTTCAGCCACCGCTAGAAAATGTACAGCTCTAGATCTGGAGCAAACAACAGGAGGGCCAACGTCACACGTCAGACATGGAAACCGACGAGGATGGGATTCAAACCCATGCGTGCAGAGCACAATGGATTAGCAGTCCATCGCCTTGACCACTCGGCCACTTCGTCAACAAAACTGGGTTGTCCCAACTGGGTTGGCACACTCCAGATGATCTTTTTCTTTTTTTTCCCTTGTACTCGAGGGTCATTTTCCTGTTCCACATGCGATTTCAACATTTTCCTTGGGAGATGTCAAGCCAGCAAGCCACTGCTGTAGTTCAGTGGCCAGTGTGGAGTTCAGTGGCCCTGTTGTACACAGAAAGCACATTGAGCTCCTTGGACATGAAAAGTTCCAGATAAAAGCCATTTGTCATCCTTTCTCTTGGTGTCGATGTTGCTATTGTATGTAAAGGTGGCAACTTGCTCAGCGAGCAGGCGGAGCACACACCGAATGCAGATGTGTCTGAGTGGTGTGTCCAAGTGGCTGCAAAAGGACAGCACTCCCGGGGCTGTTTCAATGTAACAGATTTACTCCAGGGAAAGGCAGCATTGAGAGTAGCTCAAGCTTTCAGCACTCGTATCGGACTGCGTGTATGCAGACACCGCTCAGAATCCCCTGTAAGATTCTCCCTCAATTCCGTTTTGCAGTGCTTTAGCTCTTTCAGAAGGCTTCGCTTTGCTAGTCACAATCCAAGGCTTGTGACAGCATTTGAAAATATTCACCACTGCGTTGGCTGGGAATCAAACCTGGGTCAACTGCATGGAAGGCAGCTATGCTCACCACTATACCACCAACGCTCAAATGAGTTGCATGGCCAGATGGACTGTTTCCTCCAGCGGTATAGTATTGCAGTGAGACAGCAAGATGCCTGCAAGACTATGTCACGCTAAACGCCACAGATTGTGTTTGTCCGTTCGTGTCAGTCGTCCTGCAGTCACGGGAAGTGGGACACAAACATGCTGCAATGCTTTCAAGACGTTAGGATTTGTTTGTGCAACATCCGAGAAGAGTACTTGTGGCTTGAATGTGAACTGTACGTGCCCGCCCCCTTTCCACTGTAGTGCATGAGTTCCTCCCGGCATGCCCTTCGTCATTGTTCTGTCATCTTGTATTTAAAGGGTTGTATTTCTGGTGCTGAAAATAAGCAACTGTTTTCTCACAACGGCCTTTGTTCCCGACGGAGCCCTTGTCTGTCATGAAATTCTTCAAAACCTCAAGCTAGAAGAAGAAGACGACAAATATGAAGCGTTACAGCAACGACATGCCATGAGACGATCGATAACAATTTTCATAGGATCCCTGCGGTTGCCTGGCAACCGTCAGCTTTGCGCAGTGGCAGTATCGTAGCCTGTGAGGTTTAGCCGAGGCGCGATTATTGCTAGTTGAAAACGTTTCCCAATACCCTGCTTCCGCCGGTTTGCAATACAATCGGCGAAAGCAATGTTTGACAGTCTCGTCAGAGACTGAGCAAGGTGTTTAAAGACAGATTTGGTCATGGTGACATCATGGTAGAAAGAAACGAGCTTGTTACGTCTCAACAGAAACGCTCTTTAGCTCTTTCAGCGTTATGCAGAGAACAGCGTCTGTCGAGATCACTTTTGAGTCAGCGCGAACCGCCGTGTGCTGTCAGTTTGATTTCATATTGCTCGTAGCGGCGCCCGGCTTTTGTCTGTCAAACGTTAGGTTGCGCTTCTTCATGCTGCATCGTCGGCATGAGTGGAGCTTTTTAAACGTCTGTACTTACTGCGCCCCATAAGAAATCGTTTGTCCCCGTTCAAAAGAGATTGTGCGATGTCCTGCAGCGTTCGCAAAGCAAACCTTTGACAGTTTGAAAAGAGGAATTTATTCTGCTTCCTGTGCGTGCAGTAGTTACAAAGTTGAACGCCTTTATACGATCTGCTGCAGTTTTCAGTGGGCGGGCGTTGTCAAATGGCTTGGAAAAACGCACTGTGTTTCGGCTCGGGAAACATCGTGAGCAGTGTCCTGCATGTTTTCTGTGTATAGCTGTCTTTTAACGCATACAGAATTCATTCGAAATCATTGATTTCTCCAATTAACAAGGGTCCCTTAAAGGATGAGTCAAAGTAACGTCTAATCGGATTAGTTTCCTTAGAGCTGGTTCAGAGTTTGCTCAAGAGTTTACCTTTCACAGATGCGCAAAGAAGAATGTTGGGGGTGCACGCTTCAAAGCGCCTTACAGCTGTAGGGAGTGATTCGAGACGATTCGTGGCGTGTGCTCGTTCCCATATACCGTACGCCCCGGGGTGCAGTGCTAGGATGACATACAATACCGCTTGGGCACGTAACGGCGTTATATGCAAGTGCGGGACGTGAGGGTTTTCGTTTGTTCGTTTTGTTTTGCTCTGCTTTGCTTTGTTTCGTGGTCAAGAGGCGTAAGGTAAGTCGTAATCCAGGGAGAACACTGGTGGCAAACAGTCCGAGGTGAGAGGCGAGGTCCAAAGTCGAAAAGGCAGAAGGGGAGTCCAATATCCAGAATAAACGAGGTAATGGAAAAACGCCAGGTAGAGCTCTCAAGGAGTAGACTCAATACCGAGCAGCGGGAAGCAGGTAAAGATGGTAAAAATAGCACTGCGTACCGCACGGTGGAGTGTGTGCAGGTGGGTTAACTCGTGCGGCGGCGTTTGTTAATAATCACCCACTGCTGGTGCTGATTAGATCGCTTATGAGTTGGTCTTAACTGCCTGGCGGTCATGACAAGCTCCTCTTTAAGCTGTGGTTTAGTTTTGCGTTCATGTGTTTCTAGAGCAGTTATTTATAGGGGTGGGTGGGTCTTTCACAGAGGCTCAGGACAAATCCCCCACATGAAATTTTACTGTGTGCGTTCAGACAGTCACAGGTCAAGAGCCAGGCAGGAGGACAATGGACAGAAGAGCCAACGAACTAAAAATAAAAGAACGAATATGAAAAAGCCACCATCTTTTTCTTTTTGACATTTTCCGACTTTCATGCAAGCCAGGACAAAGTTGCTCGTACAGATGCAGCCATTCAAAGTAAGCGGTACAGACACGTACAGCAGGTAAGATGACACGCGATACCGCGGTGCGTGATTGGTTGACCGACAGGGGCACTCGTGGTCCGTTGGTCTGTCGTAGAAAGACTTACTGTAAACGTCTTTACTGTGCCCGTTGTAGATATTGAATTTTACCACTGAAGGGAAATCTTAGTAGCTGAGCATAAAAAGAATAGGAGCATACTGTAACGCGTGTGAAGGCCATAAACGATATTAATTTTGGAACGTAAACATACAGTATATAGCTGGTCTTGGTACTTTAAAGAAAAAAATACACACCAGTATTCCATTTCTCCCTAAACATTGTAAGCTTCGAAGTCTTTAACTAACGTGATACCGGAGTCAACAAGCATACTTTTAGAATTTGATTAAAAGGGAATATAATATGGAATCGCGTATCTAAAGAATTTAATAACGGTATGATTATATCCGTGTACTGCGGCAGAGCTATGTAGGGCTGTTTCGCCTGCCTGATCATGCGAGCTGTCTTGTAGCCTACTGGTCTAGGTGCGTGACTACCAACTGGCAGGTTGTGTGTTCGAATCCAGCTGCTGCTGGACTTTTCATTTTTATTTATTTATTTTTTAATCGCGTAACATAAACATATTACCGTATGCAAACTGTACTGTATACAGTATGTATATGTATATTTAATGTCTTAACTGTGCCCGTTTAATTGAATTAAAAAAAAATATTTAACACGATTAAATATTAAGCTGTTTACATCTTCCGCCTGAGAACAGTCACCCGTTGCTACCCAACGCAGAATGGTGATTGGCTGACCCCTCTGATTGGAGAAAAAAGACGTGCTGGTGTGCTATACCAGGAAGAGGATTTCTTTCTATTCAAAACGTGTATTTTAAAAGTTTAAGAAGTAAAAACCTTACAGCGTACACAGATTTCTAAACTGATCAGGATCGTTATCTTTGTCTTATGCATAATAATGTTCACCGCTCTGTCCAGCAAATTAATAATAAACTTTATTTTATATAGCTTTTTAAACGAATAAGTAATTAGATTGCTCATAAACCTAATCACTTGCTTTTTCTTTTTATTTAGGCTCAGATTTCAACTATAGATCGTATTATTAATAACCATAATAACAACCAACCAACAAAAACAACCATATAAACATAATACCAACCAAAAACATAGATAACAACCACAATACAAAATCAAATAATCAAACCATTTTACACTCGCAAAGTCCTCCAATTATCATAATCCCGCCCCTTATGCAAAACCAAACCTTCCTCCCATCCCAGTTTATCCTGTTTATCATAAACAAAATCCACCTCAATTTTCAACATAAAACATTACACAAAATCAATACCTCAACACTCCATACTCAACAACGATAATTCACAAACAGCCAGAACATGTAACTACACATTCCCAAACATACCTACTTTCCATAGCCCCGCCCCTTATGCAAAACCAACATCCCTCCCCTGTTCTCTCTTTCCCCTGGCGGTTGTAATTGTTTTTATTTTCAAATAAATTTTAGCAAAGTCATGTATTTTAAAAATCTTAAGATTTTTCTATTTATGTCTTTATTTAGTGGTTTCATTAGTGACAAAGGCTAAACTTTCTTGGAAAAATGTCTTTTATGTAAACCATGTTTGCTATTAATTCATTCAGGGCTAAAATATGTTCATTGTCTTCTAATGAAAGAAGGGTTCCTTTCGCCGTAGTCGGGAGCCTAGCCTTTAACTAGTAAGTACTGTATTTACTGGGTTTTTGAGGGGGTGTCTTTCGCTGGAAATCTCGCCTCTTACTTTGAAAATACCCGTGAAACCGGTTCAATTCGTCACAGCCAGCACTCCTGCAGAGAGTTGGGTTGTACAGTACTTGCAGTGTATACAGTACACGCGTTATGCTCTTCGTTAATGTCTGTGAAGTTTTATTTAATCTCTGAGCCATACTGATTCTTCTGGAAGCACACCAGTATTCCACTTTCTCCCTAAACATTTTTAGGATCAGAGTCTTACATGTGGTTATTTCGAAAACGTTTGTACGTGCTCCTTCTTACCATGTTACTGTTTACCGTTACTGACCATATTAAGTTTAAGTGCCTGTGGGCACTTTTCCTGTCCGTGGGGGGTGGACCGTCTTTCATTAGAAGGTTAGTCTGTTCTACTCTGAGAATGTAGAGGGGGTGGGAAGTGCCCGCGGTCATTTAATTAGTATTAAAATCTTAGTTATCTTTCTAGTTCACAGGTTTGCATGCATAATTTAATTTTGAAAGCCACTGAGACATCAGGTACTACTGTTGTATTTATGAAAAAGAAACAAAACAAAAAACATACTAACAACTGTGCCATCCTACTCCTTAGTTAATACATTTTATTATTCATAAACAGTTAACATTGTTAGCAAAATATTTTGAATTATATTTAACCCTATTTTTTCTTTAGTTTTGTATTTAACTTATTATATGATAGTCAGACTTAATGTATATTAATGTATATTTGAACAATGAAAATATATTTTTACAAGATTTTACATTAAGCACTTAAAATTAATATGGTTAATAATAGTAAACTGTAACATGCTGTAACAAGATCGGTTAAACTTCGAAGAAAATCCTTTCAGAGAAAATGTTTCAGGTGTGAAGAACAAACCTGTTCCCACACACCCTGCCCCCACTACCATTAGAATATACACAAACATTTTAGCGTTTCATTCTGAGCAGAAGACCCTCACACCTGAAGAGTGCTGGCTGTGACGAATTAAACCGGTTTTACAGGTTTCAATCACAGATTGGGACTCAGTAAAGTAACACACAGCGCCACTGGATTTGATAATACTGTACCTAACCAAAATCAGCAATATGGAAACAGAACCTGTGTAATTGTTGATAGATGATGTACTCATAACATTTTTTCAAGACGAACTACAACATTTAAAAAATGACTTGTATGTACTTGATATCTCTAATCAATCCACGGGTTCCAGCACAAAACGAAACTAAAACGCATACCGTTTCGCGCTTCTTATTAGTTGCTCAAAAGTAATTTGACCGTATGAAATGCATAATATAAACCTAGAAACATATACGTGAGCAGTACTTAAGCACTGTAGTATCGGTGTTAAGACATACCTCTCAAATACTGTAAATCAAGTTAAAAATATCTCAAGACCGATTCTGGTCGTAATGAAACCATGTTTCGTGTATGTTTTCTTTTTCATCTTGAAATAACTCATTTCTAAATACCTTTTTCACTGTTAACATCTTGTAGCAACTTTGCGACAAAATATACACTCTGACAGTTCATCCTGCTACCAACATTAAATAAAACAAATCTTAAGATTTCTATATTTATGTCTTTATTTAGTGGTTTCATTCGAAGCTTACAATGTTTAGGGAGAAATGGAATACTGGTGTGTATTTTTTTCTTTAAAGTACCGAGACCAGCCATATACTGTATGTTTATGTTAAGATTTCCCTTCAGTGGTAAAATTAGATATGAATATTCAATACTTAAACGGGCACAGTTAAGACATTAAATATACATATACATATTGTATACAGTACAGTTTGCATACGGTAATATGTTTATGTTACGCGATTAAAAAATAAATAAATAAAACTGGAAGGTCCAGCAGCAGCTGGATTCGAACACACAACCTGCCAGTTGGTAGTCACGCACCCAGACCAGGAGGCTACAAGACAGCTCGCATGATCAGGCAGGCGAAACAGCCCTACACAGTTCTGCCGCAGTACACGGATATAATCATACCGTTATTAAATTCTTGAGATACGCGATTCCATATTATATTCCCTTTTAATCAAATTCTAAAAGTATGCTTGTTGACGTATCCGGTATCACGTTAGTTAAAGACTTCGAAGCTTACAATGTTTAGGGAGAAATGGAATACCGGTGTGTATTTTTCCTTGTGATATTTTAAGCTCTAGTTGAATGATAGGTGTCGCATTTTAAATCATTCTCGTAGTAGAAATTATGAAACGCCCTGTTAAAAGCAAGGAAGTTTTTATGCCCCGTTGAAGTAAAACAAAATGCCTGACAAAGTATGGCTTGGACAGATTCCAAGTGCTTGTACAAATGTGCTAAAGAAATTATACTTTGAGTATACAGCTTGTCCAAAGTCATCCATTATTAATACTATTAGTAATATCTTCAGTAAAGGCTTTGATGCATAAATATTTCTGATAAAGGTAGGTTGTGTACTTTTGTCCAACTGAGCAATCTTGCTTTCATAAAATATACCAACATTTGAATGACTGATGATTAACATGCTGTGATACACAGTTCAAAATTAAAGGCTCGAATGCTGTACATGAGAGGTTAAGCTCCCCCTGGCGGTTTTACAAGGCGACGCCGGATAGCTAGTCACGTGACACACGTGATACCGCGTGATACCCCGGTGGGCGTGTCGCGGTATGCCGTGAAATACCTCACCCATTTTGAATGGCTATATCTGTAGCTACTTGTGGATTCAAATACTTTATCGAGTGCTTTGATGAGTTTTTGCAATTTGATTGTCGTCCTGTCAGCCTGTTTCTGTTTTTTTTTTCAATCTAGTGATGGAAAGTAAGAGGGAAATGATGGAGCAATCCATAACCGCTCCGGAAAAATGGCAGAAAGAAATGGCCCGTCACTAAGGACATTTGTGAAGCAGAGGAGTGACATCACCACAAAGTGACTTATTCTGCTGATCGTTTTGGTGAATAATGATTGAGGCGCGTTAAGAGAAAGGTAGCTGCGTCAGCATGCTTAGGCTGCAAAGGATCAAACAAAGGTTTACTCCATGCTGAAAAGAGAAGAAAAGAAGCACAACGTTTCGACTGTGGAGCCTTCTGCGCCATCTTCTTTAGCGGTGATGATGTTTACATTGGAAAAACTGAGACATGCGTCTCTGGGTGGGCTTGAACCACCAACCTTTCGGTTAACAGCCGAACGCGCTAACCGATTGCGCCACAGAGACTGACGGCCGCTTGTGCTCCCTACATTTGCAGGTTTATGGTCAAAGAAAACAATCACTTGCGCTTCTTGCAGCCGGCAATCTTTTTCCACTGACAACCAAGAAATGGATTTCATCTTTCACAAGCTGTATGGATTTCTTCAAAAACAAGTTATTCCAGAAAGGAAATGAATTCTTGCATTAAACTGAACCAAGCTGTACATGTTTGTCTGAAATGAGACATTCGGCACAACAAGACACGGAGAGAGGCACCACTGGTATTCAGACCCACGATCGCCTGCTTACTAGGCGGGCACTTTAAGCCACTAGGGAGCACCGCACTTTTACAGACACTTGGACACATCTGCGTTCGGTGTGCACTTAACATGCTCTCTGAGCCCGTTGCCTCCGTCCCATTTAATAGCAGAACTGACGCCAAGAGAAATGATGAGAAATGGCATTTATCGGGCACTTTTCATGTCCAAGCTGTGCATTCTTTGGCAACACCATTTTTTCTTTTGTTTAATTTCTATACTTATTGATAGAATAAAAACGATATGTCATGTACTGTAAGGGAAATGTCTCTTTTTTTTAATGGGGAAAGCTAGCACCAGCAAATGTTGTGTTTAGAAGAAGTGATTTAACATGACACGTGACCTAATTTACCGGAGCAAAAGCTCACCCAGCAAGCCCTGCTTTACTTCTACAGGAGAGAAGTACTGTAGAGTCTGCAAGATGTTCAGCTGGGTAGCTACGTCAGCATGCCTCGGCTGCAAAGGAACAAGCAATGGGTTTATTGCATGCTGAAAAGAGAAGAACGGAAACAGCGTTTCGACTGTGAGGTCTTCTCACACCTGTAAAAGGCTCCATGGTTTTCTTTCTTCTCTTTTCAACATGGAATACACCTATTGTCTGCAAGATGTGACAATTTCATGGTGTTTTGGAAGAAAACCTTTTTTCTTTGAATTCAAAATCAATCGGAATTTCAGCACGACACATCAACACTTTTTCTGTTTTAAGGAGATGATATTTTAAACCTGATAAAAATAGTAGGAAACACAAGTTTCTTGCTGTGAAAATTTAGATGGGGAAGTGTACTACTAGTAGCAGTGTAGAGCTCTCTGTGGTGGAGTGCAAGCGCATGTTCTATGGGCCAGTGGCGTAATGGATAACGCGTCTGACTTCGGATCAGAAGATTGTAGGTTCGAGTCCTGCCTGGCTCGTGAGGCTTTTAAACCTCTCAGGTTCCTCGGTAACAGGTTGCCGTCATGTATATGAACTATAGAAAAGCATTTGCCACAACCCGTAAATTAGCACGCAAGTGCGGGCTAGTGAACACAGAACTGTATGGAGATCATCTCCAGCTCCGAGCTCAATTGCAATGAAAAAACATGCAGAGCAGCTGAATTTGTGCTCGGTAGGGTGGGGAGGACTCAGCATTGCTATTGTTCTAATTGGCATGAACTGCAGGGGATCTGAATCAGAACATGTCAGTTAGTTCGATCATTGCGTCAATATGTAGGGCACGTTAATACAGAATTATTACTTTGTCTGTCTCGTCTTTGTATATAGCTGAATGTCCCTGACAATTTCATGTTAGTTTTTAAGAACGACATTGGTGCTAATATATACATATATAGCATATAAGGAACACGTAAAAGTTTAGTCCATGCTAAAAAGATAAGAAAACCGCCACAACGTTTCATCTTGGAATAAATCTTTACTTGTTGTTTTGCAGCCTACCCATTCTGACCTAACTCCTCCCTTGAAATTCCCTAACAGATAAGGGTACGTAACGGCTCATGCGATGCTCAGTTGCAATTTGTCCCAAAACAAACAAGAACAGCAGCTGAGGGTTTGAGTTTGAACATGCACTGTATTAAAGCAGCTTTTATTTCCATTGATAAATGCTAGATATTCCTACAGAGATTCTCCAGGTGAGTACGCGATTCCTGTTTCTGTTTCTATTTCTGTTTCATATATAAATATATACAGTATATATATATGTTACATGTGTCTCTGCAATAGTACAAATGTGTTATACACTATCAGGGGCTGCTTTTTTGTGCACCTCATCTACAACAAGGGTTTTTTTTCATTTATGTTTGTGGACCTTCACTATTTGAGGAAGTGAGTTAGATAAGAAAGTTACAGGTATGGTGAGCAATGACTGACAAAGGCACGTACTGCGTATTCCTTACAGAAGTGTAAGCAATTTGTTCTAAAAAACACCGGCTAAAGTCCAACATCGTTAGCAATCTTATTACTTAAACAGAATTAACATCAATAAACTGTAAGGTGCTGGTACATGCGAGTAGATTTGATCTTCTATTAAACAAAAATGCAATTACAGCTCTAAAAAGGTCAACCTAGACTTCTGTAACAGATCTGTTCAGGTCATCGCTGTTCCTCTGACCTTGTGAGTCTTTGGAATTTTAAAAGTGTATTTTGCTTGCCTTTCATGTGGTCTGTGTACAAGTCACTGTGGCGTATGCGGTCCTACACAGCCTTGCTATAGACGTGACGAGCCTCCGCTATGTTGCAATGGAGAACAGGTTCAGTACGGAGCTGCCGAGAAAATTCAGCTGGAAAGCTCGTTGCAGAAAAGCATCGGTATCTGTGTCCAGCGGCAAAGCGTCCTTCGTGGGTGCTGAAGAATCGATTTCACAGGCTGCGGGTCCAGGCGATTTAGAGTGTTAAAGGTCCCAGCGAAAACGAAACGGCGCTGGTCCTTTTACACGCACGCACGCAACCAAATGCAAAGGACGCTGTAGTCGGCAGGATTTGAACCTGCGCGGGGAGACCCCAACAGATTTCAAGTCCGTCACCTTAACCACTCGGCCACGACTACAGCGAGCGCCGTGGCCGCTGCCTTCTTGCTACAATCGAACAGGGAGTGCGAGGCGGCGGCGGCAGCGGAGGCAACTTTTTTCAAGTTCGCTCTCCGTTTAAGAAACCTTTTACGCCATACGTGCAAGCACACACACACACACCTCAGAGGACTTAAGGGTGGCATGATAGTCAAGTTGGAATGATAAAGTCTCCCCGTTCGGACATGAAAACAGAACGTTCTTAGACAGAAAGCAATCAACAACGGAGACATGTGGACGACGATTTTAGTCACTGCACTTTGAATAGCATTTTTGCTCCAGTTACAGGAGATGCACCAATGGCCCTTGACCTACGCTCTTACCAATGCCTTGAACATTCAAACAAAACAGCCCTCAAGTCCTGCGGTTTAATATAACGCTGTTACGTGTCGAGGCAGTATTTGACTCTGTCCTACCGTTGAGACACGGGGCGTATATGGAAACGAACACATGCTACGGATCGTCTCTAATCGGTCCCTACAGTTGGAAGGCTCCTTGAAGCGTGCACCCCCATCATTCATCTTTGCGCATCTGTGAAAGGTAGACTCTTGAGCAATGTTTGAGCCAGCTCTAAGGCAACTAGTGCTATTGGATAGAGACCTCTGGAAGATCCTAAGAGTCTCTTAACACCACTTCCAGCAGCAAGCTTAATTGTTCGCTGGAGGTCTCCCACCCAGGTACTGACCAGGCAAAGAATCACCACTACATTGAATGAGGAAATTAATCCTGAAATCCAATTACATATCTCAAGGTAAGACAAATCCATAAGAACATGTCTTAGTATTACTTCGTTTATCCTATTCCATAATGTCATTATATATAATACCATACAACAGTACGATCCTTACTAACTGCATGCGTTAAAATTGCACATCAGCACATAGCAGGGGGCACATAGCCGCGATGTATTATCAATGTTAAATTTCAACCATAATATCGACAACATTAATAAACGCATACGTTGAGAAAATATCGAACCCAGCATATTTTCCGGTTATATACCACAATGCATTGCTAGTATTCGTTGGTCACCATTTTGGACACGTTTTTCAAACGTAGAAGTATATCCGCAAATATCTCAGCAATCCTCTTTTGACGAGTAAGTATGAACAATAATAATACTATCTGAATACACACAGATCTTTCTTAATATTATTTTGATTAAAATAGTACGTGAATAAGCAAAAAATGGTACATAAAAATAGTGTGAATGGGGAAGATGGCACAAAATCGTTTTGCCATTTCTCTATTCTTATTCTATGTTGTACTTTCAAACTTTAGGTACTCTTTAATTAGGACAGACTTTATTGCTCAACTGCTATGATGCAAGCCAAATTTTATACATTTATTTCAGCTTTGAGCTTTCAGCTTTGTCCAACCTTGAACTCACCGGCCATGGTTAACACGTGTTGGATTTTAACGGGCTCTGTGTGTTCGATGTACATAAGCCACTGAATGCTGGGTGTAGAAAATCGTTTTTGCTGGTGGTGGTAATTGTCATGGGGTAGCAACGCTATCGTCTCTTCCTGTAAAAACATAAGTCTGAACATGGCCATGCAGACACTAGCGATGGTCACAAACTGAAAGGGGTCGATGCACACAACGCAGGCGGCCCCTGACTCAGTCACGCGTGTCTGTCTGGTCATATTCATGACCTTGTCCCAAAACCTGACACAGCCTTCTCTTAGAATTGCCACATCCAACTGGCAGTAACGTTTCAACTCTCTCTGTAAGTTAAACACACTTCCCTTGCATTCTTCATACCAAACCAAAAACTCGGCTTTCTCCCTCTGCAGCATGTAGTTAACGCCGTAAAGTTCTGGCGGCGGCATCGGGCTGACATAATTTTGGTTTTCTGAAGTGTTCATCAAGTGTGGAAAATGACCCTTACCCCCGGGGAACCCCATGGCGGCCGACAGTTTGCTTAATTTCATAGGTAGAAAGTTTAAAGAATCGATAAATCTGATGTTCAGAGCTTTTACGGTCATACACATTATCTTACCACCCTGATTAATTAGTTCAACGTCCATCTTTTCATCTTACAACTGTCTGATTACTAGGTAATTGTCATATCCCTTGCCATTGTGCGATATGAATGTATGGTTTTTGAAACGTCTATCGATAAATTTACACACAAAATCCTTTAGACAAGTTTCACCATAAAATTCCCAGCTTCGTTTATTGTTAATATGAAGGGCATGGATGTAATTTGGTATGTGTGTCCCCGTTTCTTGCATGCATTCAAAGTCGAAAAAAATGTACTTGTTTGAAATTTTGGGGTTGTCCAAAGGCAGTATGTAGCACAAATGTGTGTCAGGGGTGTCGATCACGTTGTTACAATGCGAGCACAGTTTCTCTTTACATTTGTGACTAGAGAGGTTATAAACCTCACATTTCTCACAAAAGACCCTGCGCTCACACTTACTAACACCCGTCGCTGCATTCCGAAAGTGTCTCGCCAAACATTGAGAGCTACGACAAAAGACCTTACAGGCCGGACAATTCTGAATTTCTGCATCAATTTCGCAACACTGGGGATCTAAACAGGTTTTACAAGTTTTAACACAGGCGTGTGCGTTCTTGTGGCTATACGCCGCATGGTAGTTAGTGCAAAAATATGCCGCCCCCACAAAAGCTTTAAAATTTAAAACCCCATAAAAATGCTCTTCATGCAGTAGAACAAAAAGTATTTTAGAATTAGGTGGTGTGGGCCCCGTTGTAAAATATTTCCAATCACCCTGGTCATGGTACAAAATTTTAATGACCACCTTTAAATGTTTTTCAAAAGCAGTAATGTCTGACAAACTAATTTTCTGATTCTCTGAAAAACCCAACTCTTTGTGCATTCGTTTAGCGCCCTGTAACATTTCCCCATTGGTACAACCTTCATTCAACAAACCGTACACACTCCCAGTGAAACACAGATTACCGCCCGTGTAATGTAAGTCGATAAGGTGCGCTTTTTTCTGAGCAATTACCCAGAACGGATTTAAATCTTCGACGGGCACCCCCCTGCATATTCCTAACTATCGTCACCACTAATCGGAGGCTGTCATCGGTGAGAATTTCTGTGTGGCTCTGTAAGAGGTCTGAGATGTGGCTTAAAAAATCAGCAGCATTTAATTCTCCGGGTTGTCTCCTGCGTGAGAACAAGGGTTTGTTAAAACCACCCGCAGTCAAACGCAGCTGTACAAAATCATTCGCCCCGATGTTTGGAGAAAGTTCATCCAATATTCTCTGGACTGCACCATGCACATGTTTAGTCATTTATCCCGGTGGGTCTTCGCCAGTGCACCATGAAATAGCATTATCAGGTAACGAAATCCAGAGGTTAGATCAGCATCTTCTTTAGAAAAAAACGTCTAAGAGTCTAGCGGCGTAAACCTGGATCAGTTTTGGAAACACTGAATGTACACTTGCTAAAGCGGCTCTTAGATTCTCTAAACCCCGCTTTTTATCCACCTCATTAGTGCCCACCTTTGATACTAACTGTGCAATATACCGCACTGAGTCTCCCACATCACCAAACACCAAGTCTTTAGGCGTGTTATTATTTCTCTCCGAAGGCTTGACACGTTTGGTTTTGATCAGCGTCTTAACAGCCGTCTCCGATGCAGTCACCACCTTAGGGTCCGACGTTTCCACCACACTTTTTTCACCGCTCGTCGATACAGCTGCTGTGTGAATAACGCCAATGCTCCATATCTCAAAATCAGAAAACTACACTGTGATAAAAATAAAAGACTTTTCAACACAACAATCAATTAAATCTAAATGGTCAAAATCAGAAAACTATGATAACTATGATAAAAACGCCACATATGTGGCACATCCTTACACAAAGGGCTGCGGGTGAATGGAAAAAGTTACCCGGACATGTTGTTACACCGGTTTCCTTTAAGACTGTGGTGGTGCTACTGGGTTAAGCGGCATGGTTAACGGCATACAGACCCCTGGCACAGACCACTTGTGCCAGGGGTCTGTATGCCATTCCCAAAATCCACCTGCTGGATTTTGGGAACTTCAGGATGAGTGGGAATTTTCTCCTATCTGTCAATTCTGTTTTGTTTTGGAGACTCTTGGCTGCCTATGTTGTACAGTGCAGCGTGAAGGAAACATTTTCCAAAACTGTGTCAACTCAAAATTTGTAAGAAAACCTCTCTAGCTGCTTTAACTCTCTTCATTTTTGTCATTTAATGTGACACTCGATGTATAACTGGAGCCTCACATATGCAAATGGTGAGGCTCCAGTTCGACACCACTTTACAGTATCTGACAAAAGCATGGCAGACTGTGCCATGACCGGCAGATAACTTCCGCTTATTTTTACCATATTAAACATTGGAAAACCTCCCACTTGCATTTGTGACACTTGATTTTGGCTCCACCTAAGACACTCTTAAATCTTCAAACACTTTTCTCTTCTCCCGCAACACTCTTGTCTGTCGGCACTATGTGGCAGCGTTGCATGACAACCCATCTCACCACGGAAAGGAACCTAACAGCTTTGGTAAGAGAGGAGAAAAGGACCTGGCCCGTACGGGGCTCGAACCCGTGACCTTGGCGTTATTAGCACCACGCTCTAACCAGCTGAGCTAACCGGCCTCACGACAGTAATCCTCTCTGTGCTGCAAAAAATCGATCTCAGGGAATTTCTTTTGCCCTCCTTTGAATAGAAAGCCGTGTAATTCAGTGT